>NW_025721051.1:0-170856 GCF_020283565.1 Trifolium pratense
TTAAGAGCTTTAAGACCAGATACAAGGATCTGAAACCTTGTAAACATAGTCTTAATGTTTTCATCTTGTTGCATAGTGAATAGCTCATATTGCCTTATCAAAAGACTAGCTTTAGCCTCTTGAACCTTTTCATTACCATCATAGGTAGCACACATAGAATCAAAGATAGATTTAGCAGTAGACTTGTTCTCTATTCTGACATAATCCTCATGTCTAATAGCACCAACAACAATGTCCTTTACTCTATGATGCTTAGTGTAGATTTTTAAGTTAGCTGGTGTGAGTAACTTTCTATGCTCAATGGACAATCTTCCATGTTCATTTAAGTTTTCAAAAGTTACTCCCAACTCAACTAAATCCCACAACTCATGATCAATAGCAGTAATATTGCTATACAATCTCTCTTTCCACCACTCAAATAATGAAGCATCACCATTGAATATAGGGGCTTTTCTGTTGCCACTATGTTCATGTGATTCATTACTTAAGTAGTCAAAACCAAAAGCATTTCTAGGACCACCACCAGCACCACTGGCCTCACCGGCTTCACCGGTTGTTCTAGTACTACTATCATCTCCTCCAGACATAGTGTTCTCACAAGATCTTTACTGTCTCACGGTTAAGTGAAAGTAACAGACCAGGCGCTCTGATACCAATTGAAGGTGTGAAAAACACAAGAAGGGGGGGTTGAATTGTGTTTTAGCTAAGTTAAAACTTTTTCAAGTTCTTAACTCAACCACGTTAGCAGCGGATAAATAGCACAAATAATAACAAGAGAGAGAGAGAGAGAAATCACACAAGCACTTTATACTGGTTCCTCTCACAAAACGAGAGTAGTCCAGTCCCCTTGCACTTCCAAGGGAGTTCACTATAATCACACAAGATTACACCTGCTCAAGCACACAAGCAAGAGACTTCTCAACAATGCTCAAGCACACAAGCAAGAGACTTCACACTTAAGCACACAAGCTTAAGTTTCTCAAGTAATAATAAAGTATATAACAATATACAAATGCTCTTAACAGAACCTAAAGAGAGTCAATACAAAGAGTATAGAGTATTAGACTAAAGTGCAAAAACACTTAACAGAGGTTCAGAGCTTGTATATTTCAGAGTTCAGAGTTTGTTCAGCGCACATTCAATTCTTGATAAACTTGATATCTTTGAAGCTGAATCTTCTAGTATATATATCACTAGAAAATAGTCGTTGCAAAAAGAACCGTTGGAGTTGATAATCTTTTGTCTTCAAGCAGTCTGTCTTGATGCAGTTTGGTTGTATCCAAAACTAAGAAAGAGTTTCAGTCACTTTGACTACTGCAGAGTGGACTTTCCTTATTCAGCTTAACAAAACTGAAGACCCACGTTCTCAAAAGAGGACAGACAAAACAAGAGTAGCTGGACTGATCAGGCTTGAAAGGTCCTTTTCTTCATTGGTAGAAGAGTTGACTTGCAAAGGGAATCTTTTACAGATATCCAAAAGATCTTCAGAGATTGATGAAGCTTGTAATCAGTCCAGAAGTTCTGAAGACTTCATCTTCTGAATGTTGTATCTTCTGAAGTCCAACATCTTCTGAGCGCTTGAACTTCTGAATTCACATCCTCTGAAGTTCACTCAGAGCTTACCTGATGCTTATATCTGCGCACTTAAAATAAATTTTTAGTCCTTCCAATTGTTTATCAATACTTTGTTATCATCAAAACCTTTATAGATTTAGGGGCAAACATTTTTAAATCAATTTTGTTCCAACAAAGCGTGCTTGGGCGAAAGTAGTACTAGGATGGGTGACCTCCTGGGAATTCCTTGTGTTGCACCTCTTTTTTCGATTTTTTTTATTTCGTTTAGTTTTCACCGTGTTATAAATTTTATCCTTCAATTTTTGGCGAGATTAATGAAAAATATCGTGTTTTAGTCTACTTTCTCGGATTTCTCCAAAATTTGGCCTTAAAGATGGAAGACATATATACAATTAAACCGTATTATACACCTGATGCGATCATACCAGCACTAATGCACCGGATCCCATCAGAACTCCGCAGTTAAGCGTGCTTGGGCGAGAGTAGTACTAGGATGGGTGACCTCCTGGGAAGTCCTTGTGTTGCACCTCTTTTTTCGATTTTTTTATTTCGTTTAGTTTTCACCGTGTTATAAATTTTATCCTTCAATTTTTGGCGAGATTAATGAAAAATATCGTGTTTTAGTCTACTTTCTCGGATTTCTCCAAAATTTGGCCTGAAAGATGGAACACATATATACAATTAAACCGTATTATATATCAGGTGCGATCATACCAGCACTAATGCACCGGATCCCATCCGAACTCCGCAGTTAAGCGTGCTTGGGCGAAAGTAGTACTAGGATGGGTGACCTCCTGGGAAGTCCTTGTGTTGCACCTCTTTTTTCGATTTTTTTTATTTCGTTTAGTTTTCACCGTGTTATAAATTTTATCCTTCAATTTTTGGCGAGATTAATGAAAAATATCGTGTTTTAGTCTACTTTCTCGGATTTCTCCAAAATTTGGCCTTAAAGATGGAAGACATATATACAATTAAACCGTATTATACACCTGATGCGATCATACCAGCACTAATGCAACGGATCCCATCAGAACTCCGCAGTTAAGCGTGCTTGGGCGAGAGTAGTACTAGGATGGGTGACCTCCTGGAAGTCCTTGTGTTGCACCTCTTTTTTCGATTTTTTTATTTCGTTTAGTTTTCACCGTGTTATAAATTTTATCCTTCAATTTTTGGCGAGATTAATGAAAAATATCGTGTTTTAGTCTACTTTCTCGGATTTCTCCAAAATTTGGCCTTAAAGATGGAAGACATATATACAATTAAACCGTATTATACACCTGATGCGATCATACCAGCACTAATGCACCGGATCCCATCAGAACTCCGCAGTTAAGCGTGCTTGGGAGAGAGTAGTACTAGGATGGGTGACCTCCTGGGAAGTCCTTGTGTTCCACCTCTTTTTTCGATTTTTTTATTTCGTTTAGTTTTCACCGTGTTATAAATTTTATCCTTCAATTTTTGGCGAGATTAATGAAAAATATCGTGTTTTAGTCTACTTTCTCGGATTTCTCCAAAATTTGGCCTGAAAGATGGAACACATATATACAATTAAACCGTATTATATATCAGGTGCGATCATACTAGCACTAATGCACCGGATCCCATCAGAACTCCGCAGTTAAGCGTGCTTGGGCGAAAGTAGTACTAGGATGGGTGACCTCCTGGGAAGTCCTTGTGTTGCACCTCTTTTTTCGATTTTTTTTATTTCGTTTAGTTTTCACCGTGTTATAAATTTTATCCTTCAATTTTTGGCGAGATTAATGAAAAATATCTTGTTTTAGTCTACTTTCTCGGATTTCTCCAAAATTTGGCCTGAAAGATGGAAGACATATATACAATTAAACCGTATTATACACCTGATGCGATCATACCAGCACTAATGCACCAAATCCCATCAGAACTCCGCAGTTAAGCGTGCTTGGGCGAGAGTAGTACTAGGATGGGTGACCTCCTGGGAAGTCCTTGTGTTGCACCTCTTTTTTCGATTTTTTTATTTCGTTTAGTTTTCACCGTGTTATAAATTTTATCCTTCAATTTTTGGCGAGATTAATGAAAAATATCGTGTTTTAGTCTACTTTCTCGGATTTCTCCAAAATTTGGCCTGAAAGATGGAACACATATATACAATTAAACCGTATTATACACCTGATGCGATCATACCAGCACTAATGCACCGGATCCCATCAGAACTCCGCAGTTAAGCGTGCTTGGGCGAAAGTAGTACTAGGATGGGTGACCTCCTGGGAAGTCCTTGTGTTGCACCTCTTTTTTCGATTTTTTTTATTTCGTTTAGTTTTCACCGTGTTATAAATTTTATCCTTCAATTTTTGGCGAGATTAATGAAAAATATCGTGTTTTAGTCTACTTTCTCGGATTTCTCCAAAATTTGGCCTTAAAGATGGAAGACATATATACAATTAAACCGTATTATACACCTGATGCGATCATACCAGCACTAATGCACCGGATCCCATCAGAACTCCGCAGTTAAGCGTGCTTGGGCGAGAGTAGTACTAGGATGGGTGACCTCCTTGGAAGTCCTTGTGTTGCACCTCTTTTTTCGATTTTTTTATTTCGTTTAGTTTTCACCGTGTTATAAATTTTATCCTTCAATTTTTGGCGAGATTAATGAAAAATATCGTGTTTTAGTCTACTTTCTCGGATTTCTCCAAAATTTGGCCTGAAAGATGGAACACATATATACAATTAAACCGTATTATATATCAGGTGCGATCATACCAGCACTAATGCACCGGATCCCATCACAACTCCGCAGTTAAGCGTGCTTGGGCGAAAGTAGAACTAGGATGGGTGACCTCCTGGGAAGTCCTTGTGTTGCACCTCTTTTTTCGATTTTTTTTATTTCGTTTAGTTTTCACCGTGTTATAAATTTTATCCTTCAATTTTTGGCGAGATTAATGAAAAATATCGTGTTTTAGTCTACTTTCTCGGATTTCTCCAAAATTTGGCCTGAAAGATGGAACACATATATACAATTAAACCGTATTATATATCAGGTGCGATCATACCAGCACTAATGCACCGGATCCCATCAGAACTCCGCAGTTAAGCGTGCTTGGGCGAAAGTAGTACTAGGATGGGTGACCTCCTGGGAAGTCCTTGTGTTGCACCTCTTTTTTCGATTTTTTTTATTTCGTTTAGTTTTCACCGTGTTATAAATTTTATCCTTCAATTTTTGGCGAGATTAATGAAAAATATCGTGTTTTAGTCTACTTTCTCGGATTTCTCCAAAATTTGGCCTTAAAGATGGAAGACATATATACAATTAAACCGTATTATACACCTGATGCGATCATACCAGCACTAATGCACCGGATCCCATCAGAACTCCGCAGTTAAGCGTGCTTGGGCGAGAGTAGTACTAGGATGGGTGACCTCCTGGAAGTCCTTGTGTTGCACCTCTTTTTTCGATTTTTTTATTTCGTTTAGTTTTCACCGTGTTATAAATTTTATCCTTCAATTTTTGGCGAGATTAATGAAAAATATCGTGTTTTAGTCTACTTTCTCGGATTTCTCCAAAATTTGGCCTTAAAGATGGAAGATATATATACAATTAAACCGTATTATACACCTGATGCGATCATACCAGCACTAATGCACCGGATCCCATCAGAACTCCGCAGTTAAGCGTGCTTGGGAGAGAGTAGTACTAGGATGGGTGACCTCCTGGGAAGTCCTTGTGTTGCACCTCTTTTTTCGATTTTTTTATTTCGTTTAGTTTTCACCGTGTTATAAATTTTATCCTTCAATTTTTGGCGAGATTAATGAAAAATATCGTGTTTTAGTCTAGTTTCTCGGATTTCTCCAAAATTTGGCCTGAAAGATGGAACACATATATACAATTAAACCGTATTATATATCAGGTGCGATCATACTAGCACTAATGCACCGGATCCCATCAGAACTCCGTAGTTAAGCGTGCTTGGGCGAAAGTAGTACTAGGATGGGTGACCTCCTGGGAAGTCCTTGTGTTGCACCTCTTTTTTCGATTTTTTTTATTTCGTTTAGTTTTCACCGTGTTATAAATTTTATCCTTCAATTTTTGGCGAGATTAATGAAAAATATCGTGTTTTAGTCTACTTTCTCGGATTTCTCCAAAATTTGGCCTGAAAGATGGAAGACATATATACAATTAAACCGTATTATACACCTGATGCGATCATACCAGCACTAATGCACCAAATCCCATCAGAACTCCGCAGTTAAGCGTGCTTGGGCGAGAGTAGTACTAGGATGGGTGACCTCCTGGGAAGTCCTTGTGTTGTACCTCTTTTTTCGATTTTTTTATTTCGTTTAGTTTTCACCGTGTTATAAATTTTATCCTTCAATTTTTGGCGAGATTAATGAAAAATATCGTGTTTTAGTCTACTTTCTCGGATTTCTCCAAAATTTGGCCTGAAAGATGGAACACATATATACAATTAAACCGTATTATATATCAGGTGCGATCATACCAGCACTAATGCACCGGATCCCATCAGAACTCCGCAGTTAAGCGTGCTTGGGCGAAAGTAGTACTAGGATGGGTGACCTCCTGGGAAGTCCTTGTGTTGCACCTCTTTTTTCGATTTTTTTTATTTCGTTTAGTTTTCACCGTGTTATAAATTTTATCCTTCAATTTTTGGCGAGATTAATGAAAAATATCGTGTTTTAGTCTACTTTCTCGGATTTCTCCAAAATTTGGCCTTAAAGATGGAAGACATATATACAATTAAACCGTATTATACACTTGATGCGATCATACCAGCACTAATGCACCGGATCCCATCAGAACTCCGCAGTTAAGCGTGCTTGGGCGAGAGTAGTACTAGGATGGGTGACCTCCTGGGAAGTCCTTGTGTTGCACCTCTTTTTTCGATTTTTTTATTTCGTTTAGTTTTCACCGTGTTATAAATTTTATCCTTCAATTTTTGGCGAGATTAATGAAAAATATCGTGTTTTAGTCTACTTTCTCGGATTTCTCCAAAATTTGGCCTTAAAGATGGAAGACATATATACAATTAAACCGTATTATACACCTGATGCGATCATACCAGCACTAATGCACCGGATCCCATCAGAACTCCGCAGTTAAGCGTGCTTGGGAGAGAGTAGTACTAGGATGGGTGACCTCCTGGGAAGTCCTTGTGTTGCACCTCTTTTTTCGATTTTTTTATTTCGTTTAGTTTTCACCGTGTTATAAATTTTATCCTTCAATTTTTGGCGAGATTAATGAAAAATATCGTGTTTTAGTCTACTTTCTCGGATTTCTCCAAAATTTGGCCTTAAAGATGGAAGACATATATACAATTAAACCGTATTATACACCTGATGCGATCATACCAGCACTAATGCACCGGATCCCATCAGAACTCCGCAGTTAAGCGTGCTTGGGCGAGAGTAGTACTAGGATGGGTGACCTCCTGGAAGTCCTTGTGTTGCACCTCTTTTTTCGATTTTTTTATTTCGTTTAGTTTTCACCGTGTTATAAATTTTATCCTTCAATTTTTGGCGAGATTAATGAAAAATATCGTGTTTTAGTCTACTTTCTCGGATTTCTTCAAAATTTGGCCTTAAAGATGGAAGACATATATACAATTAAACCGTATTATACACCTGATGCGATCATACCAGCACTAATGCACCGGATCCCATCAGAACTCCGCAGTTAAGCGTGCTTGGGAGAGAGTAGTACTAGGATGGGTGACCTCCTGGGAAGTCCTTGTGTTGCACCTCTTTTTTCGATTTTTTTATTTCGTTTAGTTTTCACCGTGTTATAAATTTTATCCTTCAATTTTTGGCGAGATTAATGAAAAATATCGTGTTTTAGTCTACTTTCTCGGATTTCTCCAAAATTTGGCCTGAAAGATGGAACACATATATATAATTAAACCGTATTATATATCAGGTGCGATCATACCAGCACTAATGCACCGGATCCCATCAGAACTCCGCAGTTAAGCGTGCTTGGGCAAGAGTAGTACTAGGATGGGTGACCTCCTGGGAAGTCCTTGTGTTGTACCTCTTTTTTCGATTTTTTTATTTCGTTTAGTTTTCACCGTGTTATAAATTTTATCCTTCAATTTTTGGCGAGATTAATGAAAAATATCGTGTTTTAGTCTACTTTCTCGGATTTCTCCAAAATTTGGCCTGAAAGATGGAACACATATATACAATTAAACCGTATTATATATCAGGTGCGATCATACCAGCACTAATGCACCGGATCCCATCAGAACTCCGCAGTTAAGCGTGCTTGGGCGAAAGTAGTACTAGGATGGGTGACCTCCTGGGAAGTCCTTGTGTTGCACCTCTTTTTTCGATTTTTTTTATTTCGTTTAGTTTTCACCGTGTTATAAATTTTATCCTTCAATTTTTGGCGAGATTAATGAAAAATATCGTGTTTTAGTCTACTTTCTCGGATTTCTCCAAAATTTGGCCTTAAAGATGGAAGACATATATACAATTAAACCGTATTATACACTTGATGCGATCATACCAGCACTAATGCACCGGATCCCATCAGAACTCCGCAGTTAAGCGTGCTTGGGCGAGAGTAGTACTAGGATGGGTGACCTCCTGGGAAGTCCTTGTGTTGCACCTCTTTTTTCGATTTTTTTATTTCGTTTAGTTTTCACCGTGTTATAAATTTTATCCTTCAATTTTTGGCGAGATTAATGAAAAATATCGTGTTTTAGTCTACTTTCTCGGATTTCTCCAAAATTTGGCCTTAAAGATGGAAGACATATATACAATTAAACCGTATTATACACCTGATGCGATCATACCAGCACTAATGCACCGGATCCCATCAGAACTCCGCAGTTAAGCGTGCTTGGGAGAGAGTAGTACTAGGATGGGTGACCTCCTGGGAAGTCCTTGTGTTGCACCTCTTTTTTCGATTTTTTTATTTCGTTTAGTTTTCACCGTGTTATAAATTTTATCCTTCAATTTTTGGCGAGATTAATGAAAAATATCGTGTTTTAGTCTACTTTCTCGGATTTCTCCAAAATTTGGCCTTAAAGATGGAAGACATATATACAATTAAACCGTATTATACACCTAATGCGATCATACCAGCACTAATGCACCGGATCCCATCAGAACTCCGCAGTTAAGCGTGCTTGGGCGAGAGTAGTACTAGGATGGGTGACCTCCTGGAAGTCCTTGTGTTGCACCTCTTTTTTCGATTTTTTTATTTCGTTTAGTTTTCACCGTGTTATAAATTTTATCCTTCAATTTTTGGCGAGATTAATGAAAAATATCGTGTTTTAGTCTACTTTCTCGGATTTCTCCAAAATTTGGCCTGAAAGATGGAACACATATATACAATTAAACCGTATTATATATCAGGTGCGATCATACTAGCACTAATGCACCGGATCCCATCAGAACTCCGCAGTTAAGCGTGCTTGGGCGAAAGTAGTACTAGGATGGGTGACCTCCTGGGAAGTCCTTGTGTTGCACCTCTTTTTTCGATTTTTTTTATTTCGTTTAGTTTTCACCGTGTTATAAATTTTATCCTTCAATTTTTGGCGAGATTAATGAAAAATATCGTGTTTTAGTCTACTTTCTCGGATTTCTCCAAAATTTGGCCTGAAAGATGGAAGACATATATACAATTAAACCGTATTATACACCTGATGCGATCATACCAGCACTAATGCACCAAATCCCATCAGAACTCCGCAGTTAAGCGTGCTTGGGCGAGAGTAGTACTAGGATGGGTGACCTCCTGGGAAGTCCTTGTGTTGTACCTCTTTTTTCG
Organism: Trifolium pratense; assembly: GCF_020283565.1. Lineage (NCBI taxonomy): Eukaryota > Viridiplantae > Streptophyta > Magnoliopsida > Fabales > Fabaceae > Trifolium > Trifolium pratense. Next base: position 9,344 of record NW_025721051.1, read on the forward strand.
ATTTTTTTATTTCGTTTAGTTTTCACCGTGTTATAAATTTTATCCTTCAATTTTTGGCGAGATTAATGAAAAATATCGTGTTTTAGTCTACTTTCTCGGATTTCTCCAAAATTTGGCCTGAAAGATGGAACACATATATACAATTAAACCGTATTATATATCAGGTGCGATCATACCAGCACTAATGCACCGGATCCCATCAGAACTCCGCAGTTAAGCGTGCTTGGGCGAAAGTAGTACTAGGATGGGTGACCTCCTGGGAAGTCCTTGTGTTGCACCTCTTTTTTCGATTTTTTTTATTTCGTTTAGTTTTCACCGTGTTATAAATTTTATCCTTCAATTTTTGGCGAGATTAATGAAAAATATCGTGTTTTAGTCTACTTTCTCGGATTTCTCCAAAATTTGGCCTTAAAGATGGAAGACATATATACAATTAAACCGTATTATACACTTGATGCGATCATACCAGCACTAATGCACCGGATCCCATCAGAACTCCGCAGTTAAGCGTGCTTGGGCGAGAGTAGTACTAGGATGGGTGACCTCCTGGGAAGTCCTTGTGTTGCACCTCTTTTTTCGATTTTTTTATTTCGTTTAGTTTTCACCGTGTTATAAATTTTATCCTTCAATTTTTGGCGAGATTAATGAAAAATATTGTGTTTTAGTCTACTTTCTCGGATTTCTCCAAAATTTGGCCTTAAAGATGGAAGACATATATACAATTAAACCGTATTATACACCTGATGCGATCATACCAGCACTAATGCACCGGATCCCATCAGAACTCCGCAGTTAAGCGTGCTTGGGAGAGAGTAGTACTAGGATGGGTGACCTCCTGGGAAGTCCTTGTGTTGCACCTCTTTTTTCGATTTTTTTATTTCGTTTAGTTTTCACCGTGTTATAAATTTTATCCTTCAATTTTTGGCGAGATTAATGAAAAATATCGTGTTTTAGTCTACTTTCTCGGATTTCTCCAAAATTTGGCCTGAAAGATGGAACACATATATACAATTAAACCGTATTATATATCAGGTGCGATCATACCAGCACTAATGCACCGGATCCCATCAGAACTCCGCAGTTAAGCGTGCTTGGGTGAAAGTAGTACTAGGATGGGTGACCTCCTGGGAAGTCCTTGTGTTGCACCTCTTTTTTCGATTTTTTTTATTTCGTTTAGTTTTCACCGTGTTATAAATTTTATCCTTCAATTTTTGGCGAGATTAATGAAAAATATCGTGTTTTAGTCTACTTTCTCGGATTTCTCCAAAATTTGGCCTGAAAGATGGAAGACATATATACAATTAAACCGTATTATACACCTGATGCGATCATACCAGCACTAATGCACCAAATCCCATCAGAACTCCGCAGTTAAGCGTGCTTGGGCGAGAGTAGTACTAGGATGGGTGACCTCCTGGGAAGTCCTTGTGTTGCACCTCTTTTTTCGATTTTTTTATTTCGTTTAGTTTTCACCGTGTTATAAATTTTATCCTTCAATTTTTGGCGAGATTAATGAAAAATATCGTGTTTTAGTCTACTTTCTCGGATTTCTCCAAAATTTGGCCTGAAAGATGGAACACATATATACAATTAAACCGTATTATATATCAGGTGCGATCATACCAGCACTAATGCACCGGATCCCATCAGAACTCCGCAGTTAAGCGTGCTTGGGCGAAAGTAGTACTAGGATGGGTGACCTCCTGGGAAGTCCTTGTGTTGCACCTCTTTTTTCGATTTTTTTTATTTCGTTTAGTTTTCACCGTGTTATAAATTTTATCCTTCAATTTTTGGCGAGATTAATGAAAAATATCGTGTTTTAGTCTACTTTCTCGGATTTCTCCAAAATTTGGCCTTAAAGATGGAAGACATATATACAATTAAACCGTATTATACACCTGATGCGATCATACCAGCACTAATGCACCGGATCCCATCAGAACTCCGCAGTTAAGCGTGCTTGGGCGAGAGTAGTACTAGGATGGGTGACCTCCTGGGAAGTCCTTGTGTTGCACCTCTTTTTTCGATTTTTTTATTTCGTTTAGTTTTCACCGTGTTATAAATTTTATCCTTCAATTTTTGGCGAGATTAATGAAAAATATCGTGTTTTAGTCTACTTTCTCGGATTTCTCCAAAATTTGGCCTGAAAGATGGAACACATATATACAATTAAACCGTATTATATATCAGGTGCGATCATACCAGCACTAATGCACCGGATCCCATCAGAACTCCGCAGTTAAGCGTGCTTGGGCGAAAGTAGTACTAGGATGGGTGACCTCCTGGGAAGTCCTTGTGTTGCACCTCTTTTTTCGATTTTTTTTATTTCGTTTAGTTTTCACCGTGTTATAAATTTTATCCTTCAATTTTTGGCGAGATTAATGAAAAATATCGTGTTTTAGTCTACTTTCTCGGATTTCTCCAAAATTTGGCCTTAAAGATGGAAGACATATATACAATTAAACCGTATTATACACCTGATGCGATCATACCAGCACTAATGCACCGGATCCCATCAGAACTCCGCAGTTAAGCGTGCTTGGGCGAGAGTAGTACTAGGATGGGTGACCTCCTGGGAAGTCCTTGTGTTGCACCTCTTTTTTCGATTTTTTTATTTCGTTTAGTTTTCACCGTGTTATAAATTTTATCCTTCAATTTTTGGCGAGATTAATGAAAAATATCGTGTTTTAGTCTACTTTCTCGGATTTCTCCAAAATTTGGCCTGAAAGATGGAACACATATATACAATTAAACCGTATTATATATCAGGTGCGATCATACTAGCACTAATGCACCGGATCCCATCAGAACTCCGCAGTTAAGCGTGCTTGGGCGAAAGTAGTACTAGGATGGGTGACCTCCTGGGAAGTCCTTGTGTTGCACCTCTTTTTTCGATTTTTTTTATTTCGTTTAGTTTTCACCGTGTTATAAATTTTATCCTTCAATTTTTGGCGAGATTAATGAAAAATATCGTGTTTTAATCTACTTTCTCGGATTTCTCCAAAATTTGGCCTGAAAGATGGAAGACATATATACAATTAAACCGTATTATACACCTGATGCGATCATACCAGCACTAATGCACCAAATCCCATCAGAACTCCGCAGTTAAGCGTGCTTGGGCGAGAGTAGTACTAGGATGGGTGACCTCCTGGGAAGTCCTTGTGTTGTACCTCTTTTTTCGATTTTTTTATTTCGTTTAGTTTTCACCGTGTTATAAATTTTATCCTTCAATTTTTGGCGAGATTAATGAAAAATATCGTGTTTTAGTCTACTTTCTCGGATTTCTCCAAAATTTGGCCTGAAAGATGGAACACATATATACAATTAAACCGTATTATATATCAGGTGCGATCATACCAGCACTAATGCACCGGATCCCATCAGAACTCCGCAGTTAAGCGTGCTTGGGCGAAAGTAGTACTAGGATGGGTGACCTCCTGGGAAGTCCTTGTGTTGCACCTCTTTTTTCGATTTTTTTTATTTCGTTTAGTTTTCACCGTGTTATAAATTTTATCCTTCAATTTTTGGCGAGATTAATGAAAAATATCGTGTTTTAGTCTACTTTCTCGGATTTCTCCAAAATTTGGCCTTAAAGATGGAAGACATATATACAATTAAACCGTATTATACACTTGATGCGATCATACCAGCACTAATGCACCGGATCCCATCAGAACTCTGCAGTTAAGCGTGCTTGGGCGAGAGTAGTACTAGGATGGGTGACCTCCTGGGAAGTCCTTGTGTTGCACCTCTTTTTTCGATTTTTTTATTTCGTTTAGTTTTCACCGTGTTATAAATTTTATCCTTCAATTTTTGGCGAGATTAATGAAAAATATCGTGTTTTAGTCTACTTTCTCGGATTTCTCCAAAATTTGGCCTTAAAGATGGAAGACATATATACAATTAAACCGTATTATACACCTGATGCGATCATACCAGCACTAATGCACCGGATCCCATCAGAACTCCGCAGTTAAGCGTGCTTGGGAGAGAGTAGTACTAGGATGGGTGACCTCCTGGGAAGTCCTTGTGTTGCACCTCTTTTTTCGATTTTTTTATTTCGTTTAGTTTTCACCGTGTTATAAATTTTATCCTTCAATTTTTGGCGAGATTAATGAAAAATATCGTGTTTTAGTCTACTTTCTCGGATTTCTCCAAAATTTGGCCTGAAAGATGGAACACATATATACAATTAAACCGTATTATATATCAGGTGCGATCATACTAGCACTAATGCACCGGATCCCATCAGAACTCCGCAGTTAAGCGTGCTTGGGCGAAAGTAGTACTAGGATGGGTGACCTCCTGGGAAGTCCTTGTGTTGCACCTCTTTTTTCGATTTTTTTTATTTCGTTTAGTTTTCACCGTGTTATAAATTTTATCCTTCAATTTTTGGCGAGATTAATGAAAAATATCGTGTTTTAGTCTACTTTCTCGGATTTCTCCAAAATTTGGCCTGAAAGATGGAAGACATATATACAATTAAACCGTATTATACACCTGATGCGATCATACCAGCACTAATGCACCAAATCCCATCAGAACTCCGCAGTTAAGCGTGCTTGGGCGAGAGTAGTACTAGGATGGGTGACCTCCTGGGAAGTCCTTGTGTTGCACCTCTTTTTTCGATTTTTTTATTTCGTTTAGTTTTCACCGTGTTATAAATTTTATCCTTCAATTTTTGGCGAGATTAATGAAAAATATCGTGTTTTAGTCTACTTTCTCGGATTTCTCCAAAATTTGGCCTGAAAGATGGAACACATATATACAATTAAACCGTATTATATATCAGGTGCGATCATACCAGCACTAATGCACCGGATCCCATCAGAACTCCGCAGTTAAGCGTGCTTGGGCGAAAGTAGTACTAGGATGGGTGACCTCCTGGGAAGTCCTTGTGTTGCACCTCTTTTTTCGATTTTTTTTATTTCGTTTAGTTTTCACCGTGTTATAAATTTTATCCTTCAATTTTTGGCGAGATTAATGAAAAATATCGTGTTTTAGTCTACTTTCTCGGATTTCTCCAAAATTTGGCCTTAAAGATGGAAGACATATATACAATTAAACCGTATTATACACCTGATGCGATCATACCAGCACTAATGCACCGGATCCCATCAGAACTCCGCAGTTAAGCGTGCTTGGGAGAGAGTAGTACTAGGATGGGTGACCTCCTGGGAAGTCCTTGTGTTGCACCTCTTTTTTCGATTTTTTTATTTCGTTTAGTTTTCACCGTGTTATAAATTTTATCCTTCAATTTTTGGCGAGATTAATGAAAAATATCGTGTTTTAGTCTACTTTCTCGGATTTCTCCAAAATTTGGCCTGAAAGATGGAACACATATATACAATTAAACCGTATTATATATCAGGTGCGATCATACTAGCACTAATGCACCGGATCCCATCAGAACTCCGCAGTTAAGCGTGCTTGGGCGAAAGTAGTACTAGGATGGGTGACCTCCTGGGAAGTCCTTGTGTTGCACCTCTTTTTTCGATTTTTTTTATTTCGTTTAGTTTTCACCGTGTTATAAATTTTATCCTTCAATTTTTGGCGAGATTAATGAAAAATATCGTGTTTTAGTCTACTTTCTCGGATTTCTCCAAAATTTGGCCTTAAAGATGGAAGACATATATACAATTAAACCGTATTATACACCTGATGCGATCATACCAGCACTAATGCACCGGATCCCATCAGAACTCCGCAGTTAAGCGTGCTTGGGCGAGAGTAGTACTAGGATGGGTGACCTCCTGGGAAGTCCTTGTGTTGCACCTCTTTTTTCGATTTTTTTATTTCGTTTAGTTTTCACCGTGTTATAAATTTTATCCTTCAATTTTTGGCGAGATTAATGAAAAATATCGTGTTTTAGTCTACTTTCTCGGATTTCTCCAAAATTTGGCCTGAAAGATGGAACACATATATACAATTAAACCGTATTATATATCAGGTGCGATCATACCAGCACTAATGCACCGGATCCCATCAGAACTCCGCAGTTAAGCATGCTTGGGCGAAAGTAGTACTAGGATGGGTGACCTCCTGGGAAGTCCTTGTGTTGCACCCCTTTTTTCGATTTTTTTTATTTCGTTTAGTTTTCACCGTGTTATAAATTTTATCCTTCAATTTTTGGCGAGATTAATGAAAAATATCGTGTTTTAGTCTACTTTCTCGGATTTCTCCAAAATTTGGCCTTAAAGATGGAAGACATATATACAATTAAACCGTATTATACACCTGATGCGATCATACCAGCACTAATGCACCGGATCCCATCAGAACTCCGCAGTTAAGCGTGCTTGGGCGAGAGTAGTACTAGGATGGGTGACCTCCTGGAAGTCCTTGTGTTGCACCTCTTTTTTCGATTTTTTTATTTCGTTTAGTTTTCACCGTGTTATAAATTTTATCCTTCAATTTTTGGCGAGATTAATGAAAAATATCGTGTTTTAGTCTACTTTCTCGGATTTCTCCAAAATTTGGCCTTAAAGATGGAAGACATATATACAATTAAACCGTATTATACACCTGATGCGATCATACCAGCACTAATGCACCGGATCCCATCAGAACTCCGCAGTTAAGCGTGCTTGGGAGAGAGTAGTACTAGTATGGGTGACCTCCTGGGAAGTCCTTGTGTTGCACCTCTTTTTTCGATTTTTTTATTTCGTTTAGTTTTCACCGTGTTATAAATTTTATCCTTCAATTTTTGGCGAGATTAATGAAAAATATCGTGTTTTAGTCTACTTTCTCGGATTTCTCCAAAATTTGGCCTGAAAGATGGAACACATATATACAATTAAACCGTATTATATATCAGGTGCGATCATACCAGCACTAATGCACCGGATCCCATCACAACTCCGCAGTTAAGCGTGCTTGGGCGAAAGTAGTACTAGGATGGGTGACCTCCTGGGAAGTCCTTGTGTTGCACCTCTTTTTTCGATTTTTTTTATTTCGTTTAGTTTTCACCGTGTTATAAATTTTATCCTTCAATTTTTGGCGAGATTAATGAAAAATATCGTGTTTTAGTCTACTTTCTCGGATTTCTCCAAAATTTGGCCTGAAAGATGGAACACATATATACAATTAAACCGTATTATATATCAGGTGCGATCATACCAGCACTAATGCACCGGATCCCATCAGAACTCCGCAGTTAATCGTGCTTGGGCGAAAGTAGTACTAGGATGGGTGACCTCCTGGGAATTCCTTGTGTTGCACCTCTTTTTTCGATTTTTTTTATTTCGTTTAGTTTTCACCGTGTTATAAATTTTATCCTTCAATTTTTGGCGAGATTAATGAAAAATATCGTGTTTTAGTCTACTTTCTCGGATTTCTCCAAAATTTGGCCTTAAAGATGGAAGACATATATACAATTAAACCGTATTATACACCTGATGCGTTCATACCAGCACTAATGCACCGGATCCCATCAGAACTCCGCAGTTAAGTGTAACGACCCAAAATTTAGTATTCGTTATTTAATTATTTTATTACGCGAGGGCGTGATTTATAATTAGATGATTAAGCGGCGAATAATCATTTAGCGAGAACGTAAGTTAATGAGCGAGAAGTTATGTTGATTGGGCCTTGGGGCGTGTAAGTGGTTATTGGGCTTAGCCAATTGGGCTTTTATCCATGAGAATAGAGAGAGCTATAAGTAGCAAGTCAAACCAATGAATAGTCTCATAAGTTGCAATCCATGAGAAGTTGAAGAGCTTAGCTAGGGCAAGGAGCTCATGAGGGAGAGGGAGAGCTTGTGGGAGAGAAAGAGAAGAGCAAGCTTGTGGATTCATCGAGCTAAGGTACGAGAGTTAGATTACATATTCGTGAGTGATTCGAAAGAGGGGAGGATGTCGATTCCTCCATTCCCAAACTCTTTCCACTCTATTTTCTTGTGGGTTTTGTGGGTGATTTTCTTAATGGAAAATGGATTCTTTTGATCCTAACATGTGTAGTGAACTCATGATAGATGAGGTAAACAACTTTGGGGAGTTGAAAATGGGAATATGTAGATGTTCGATCAATGATTTGCATGTTTATGCAACTTTGCTTATTTTGCAAGAAATTGGCATGATTTCGATTGTTTGATGTATTTGGATGTTTGGAAGGGATGATTAATGTTCCTTGATACCATATATGCTTGAATTAGCTGTTTATAAGAATTTATAACATGTCTAGATGAATTTTTGAGTTGATTTGAGGTTAAACCGCCTTAGATAACTCAAGAACAGATATTCTGTTCTGGTGTGGTTCGCTAAGCGACCAGGAGTTCGCTGTAGCGAACAGGTTCGCTGGATCTCGCCGAAGCTCGCTATGAGCAGGTGACTTCCTGATGAGGTTCGCCAAGTCTCGCTAAGGCTTCGCTTAGCGAAGGCCTCTGTGACAGCAATTTTTGTTGATGTTTGTAAGTGTAATTAGGCACTTGTAACATGGTTTAAGGGTATCCTTACATGTTTGTTGATACATGTTGATGTTGTTAATGCTTATTGTTAATCGTTATATGATTAATAAACGTGTATGCAATAAGTTATAGCTTAAAGTGAGCAATGAGATGTTTTAGCATTAATTTGCAATGTTAAGGAAATGATGTGTGTTTTATGACATAAGTGTAAATGAAACCTTATGTGTATAAAAATGGTTATGCAGATAATTATCATGTGAATAATTATGATTTGAGTGATAGGATATTGTGTTATCCTAATGTGTTAGAGATATTTATCATGTGAATAATTATGAACTGAGTAATAGGATATTGTGTTATCCTAATGTGTTAAATGTTGGAATTGTGTTCCCGCATTCATAAAAGAGTAGCTTCGAGCTAGAGAAATATCATATTGATGATATGTGTAAACATACATGCATTCATGTATATATATGTTGAATTGGAAACTAGGGTTCCAATAGATTTAAATGGATTTTTGAGTCCATAAGGAAGCCGAGGATCGGATTAGATGAATCCATAAGATCTAGAGCTGCTATCCAGCAGGATATAAAACTGTTTAACTTATCCATGAGGGATATGAAGGTTTGGTAAGTTCCGAACAATCCGGCAAGATGTAAAACTGTTTAACTTATCCATGAGGGGTAAAAGGCAATTGGTACCACATGTATTAGTCGTGTCTAGGGATGACATGACATTGGATAATTGGCATTAGATGCATTAGGGTAAATGCACATGTATTTGATAATTGTTATGTGACAATATCTGATTGGATTGTAATGTGTTTTCCGTATGTGTTAAGCTTTGGTATTTACTAATTGTTTAATACTGTGATTGTTGCCATGTCTTGGTATATGAGCAGAGTCCGTCATGACTATAAAATGAACACTTTGGTAGTGTCCGAGAAGACGTGAAACTATATGATTGGTGTGTTTGTAAATGAATGATTAATTGGTAGTCGCATTTGACGATGTATGTGCGTGAGTTAGAAATGTATGATAGAGTGTGAAGTGTGTAGTATACTACTCACACTTATATTTATGTTTATGTTTTCTAACTCTCTGCTTTGTGTTAATTGCTGGACCTTTGGGGGTCCAGGTTGACAGGTTATGTGTTAGCCTCGTCCGAGTGCAATGGTGAAGCTCTGCTCTGATTGAGACACGGGAAAAAGGGGTTTTTATATGTATATGCATGTAGTCCTCTTAGTATACTCTGTTGGTCTTAAGCTTTCATTTGAAAAGTATCCGTTTTGTATAACTAATAACGCATCGTTCGATGCGAGGTTTTGTTTTTAGTTCATTCGAATATTTTACTAGATAAATGTATTAGTATTATCTTTGAATGAAGTTTGTGATATTCAAACCAGCGCTTTATAAATCAGATTTTCAATTTTTCCGCTGCGTATATTCGAAAAAGATTTTATAAAGGCAGAGTTAATTAAATAACGGGTTTGGGTGTTACAAAGTGGTATCAGAGCAGTTGTCTTCGGACTGTGAGGTTATGTGTCAATCAGAGCCGTTCTGTGCAGTCAGATCGAGTGAGCGTGTGTGCCAGTTGTGTCTGTCTTTTCTTGTGGTGTGTACTTGATGCGATTGATACTTATCATTGTTATAAGTTATCAAGTCAAGTAGTGGTTGAGTATTTTTATGCTTAAAGTTTTAAAAAAATTTGTGTGGTTTGAACTTTTGGTTTGTAGATGCTTATTGCTAATAGTTGATGATCCGACATGATGTAAAACTGTATTGTTAATGATCCAGCATGATGTAAAACTGCATGTGATGAAGATTTTGTTGAAAACATAAGATTATTTTCTTTTGAGTAAGTGAAAATGAATTTTCTCACTAGAGTGAGAAAGGAGTAGGATGTAAGTAGATCCTAATGTGTGTTGTTATATGTTTGTTTATAACATGTGGTAGATTGATTACTAGTACTTAGTGTGGTTCTTTAATTGAACTATGTGAATGTATTCTCATGATGAGAACTTGTTTGAGAGCATGCTATGTTTTATACATGTTTGAGTAGATGTTGTAAGTATGCGAACAAACGAAATGTAATGCATGTACTTGACTCGATGTCTTGTGTACATGGATGTTTCATTGTCTTACATATAGTTTAGTTATAAATATATGTATAGACATGTGGTAGTAATTATGTATGCTAGTTGTTACGTAGGTTGTTACATTAGCATAGATGGGAATAGTGTGTTTATGTATTTTGTAGTGGTGTGTATGTCAAGAGGACTGCACCGGGGTTTTGAGTAGATGCTTAGATATCTTACCTTATGTTTACCCTTTGCATACGACATGCATGTGAATGCTGTCGGTATTAGATTTCTCTTGGGAGGAATAAATTTGGAATCGATAGGACGGTTAGGTGCTTACACCGGATGTTCTAGTGGAAGTGTAAAGGTGGGTTTGAGATAAGTGGGGGAGAAGATTTTGTCTCTCCAAGATGTTTCGAACGCGAGAAGTAAGGACGAATAGAGATGTTCTTGAAGTGGATTGTTTAAGATTGAGTAGCATTGTTCGAAGTGGAGTTCTTATTTGGAGAATACTTTGGAGGAAGTATCAGATGATCATTTCGGAGTGAGTCGGAATGAAGTTGTTTAGCCGTAGGGAGAATGTGGCCATTGGGGAACGATGGAGCAGATTGAATGTTAAGTGAACACCGTTGCTGGGAAACGGAGAAGACGTGTGCGTCAAGGGTAAGAAAACCTAGTGATGATCATACGACGAGTATGCGAATGATGGATACCTTGAGGGTTAAGTTAAGTGGGAGATTGATGTTAAGGATTGAAGGTGTGGTTAGGGAACTGAAAACCCGATTACAATAAGTGGGACTGGTGGTGTTTCTAGCGGAACTCGTAGCAAGAATGTTCCATTGTTTGGTTGTCTTTCACTTGATGGTTCATCCTCAAAGAGGAGGAAGAGTGATAAAGATGGAAGCTTTGTTGATGAAAAGTTTTCAGAGGAATCTGATGAGAGTTGTGTTGGAATCAACAAGACGGAGATCATGGTTGTTTGGAAATCAACTTTTGATAGTAGCTGAGATTTAAATACAGAATTACTAGGTGATCAAGAAAAGCCTAGGAAGGGTTTATAAAGGTTGAGTATGTTTGAACCGAGTAGTCATTTCTTGAAAGGATTTGAGAAGCTAAGTGCGAAGTGTTACCTTTGGATGTTTGGGGATAAGAAAGTTAGCCTTTGGAAACGTGTCGAGCACGAGTATTAGAGAGACGTAAGAAAGTGACTTATGTCAAGTAAGAATTTGCGGAAAAGACTATCTCACACATAAGTGATTGTTGTGTTTGGAAAATGTGTGTTGAGAATTTGGAAGTGATGCTTGGAGTAAGTATCAGAGATGTTTTGTAGCAATTGGAAACTAAGTGATGTTGGGAACATCGTATAGGTTGGAGTAGTATAGTAATACTATGTGGTAAGGAAATAAAATATTTTGGATATTTTCATCATGGACGATGAAATGATAGTTAGTCGACGAGTGACTTAAGGTAATATTTTGGATAAGAATATTTCGACGGAAATGATATCGGGAAGGTCATGTTAAGGGAGTCAGAAATTGGATAAGAGATTATTTGGAAAATAAAACAGTTAGGTTGAATGTTCGACGCAATGATTTGGGGAATTGCAAGGAAAAAGGAATTTGACGGTTGGAGATAATATATTTTTGGAATGTGTTAAGGACTTTGAGAAGTTGGACAACAAAGGAGTGTAGAAGTTGTGCTACCGAATGAATGGTTGGAGTGAGGTTCGACGCAGTTGAGAACTTATGGAATTTGAAAAGTTGTGGAGTATGTAGCAGAGGTGTCTTTTCGGAGTGCATTAGACGGAGTAGAATTTGTTTTTGGGGCGGTGCTGTGAGTACCGTAAGAGGTTAAGTTGAAAATTTTAAGTAGTTTGATGAGAATGGTTTATGCCATCATCACGATTGTTGACTATCTACCGACAAATCGAGGGATTAGCTATCCTTGATCTATTGTTGGTAGTAAACTTCATTGTGTAGATTGGAATAAACTGATTTTGTCAGACTTGGTTTGTTTGGAATTTGAATGATTGTTGGTGTGAATCCAGAATAAGTGTTATTTTGACCGGAGAAGGTATAAGGGAATACCGAGGGAAGTAAAATGATTCGGAAAAGTGACATATAGGATTGCTTTGCCGCCATCATGGGCGAATTTGCATGAAGTGTTTTGTATGTTTTGGTTAAAGTAGTATGAGGAAACCCATTGGTTAGAGTGTAAGTTGGAATTAGAAAGTCGGATGAGAGAGTTCATCCGAGGTTGTTCTTAGTCGAGCCATTTTCGAGGGCGAAAATATTTTTTAAGTGGGGGAGAATTGTAACGACCCAAAATTTAGTATTCGTTATTTAATTATTTTATTACGCGAGGGCGTGATTTATAATTAGATGATTAAGCGGCGAATAATCATTTAGCGAGAACGTAAGTTAATGAGCGAGAAGTTATGTTGATTGGGCCTTGGGGCGTGTAAGTGGTTATTGGGCTTAGCCAATTGGGCTTTTATCCATGAGAATAGAGAGAGCTATAAGTAGCAAGTCAAACCAATGAATAGTCTCATAAGTTGCAATCCATGAGAAGTTGAAGAGCTTAGCTAGGGCAAGGAGCTCATGAGGGAGAGGGAGAGCTTGTGGGAGAGAAAGAGAAGAGCAAGCTTGTGGATTCGTCGAGCTAAGGTACGAGAGTTAGATTACATATTCGTGAGTGATTCGAAAGAGGGGAGGATGTCGATTCCTCCATTCCCAAACTCTTTCCACTCTATTTTCTTGTGGGTTTTGTGGGTGATTTTCTTAATGGAAAATGGATTCTTTTGATCCTAACATGTGTAGTGAACTCATGATAGATGAGGTAAACAACTTTGGGGAGTTGAAAATGGGAATATGTAGATGTTTGATCAATGATTTGCATGTTTATGCAACTTTGCTTATTTTGCAAGAAATTGGCATGATTTCGATTGTTTGATGTATTTGGATGTTTGGAAGGGATGATTAATGTTCCTTGATACCATATATGCTTAAATTAGCTGTTTATAAGAATTTATAACATGTCTAGATGAATTTTTGAGTTGATTTGAGGTTAAACCGCCTTAGATAACTCAAGAACAGATATTCTGTTCTGGTGTGGTTCGCTAAGCGACCAGGAGTTCGCTGTAGCGAACAGGTTCGCTGGATCTCGCCGAAGCTCGCTATGAGCAGGTGACTTCCTGATGAGGTTCGCCAAGTCTCGCTAAGGCTTCGCTTAGCGAAGGCCTCTGTGACAGCAATTTTTGTTGATGTTTGTAAGTGTAATTAGGCACTTGTAACATGGTTTAAGGGTATCCTTACATGTTTGTTGATACATGTTGATGTTGTTAATGCTTATTGTTAATCGTTATATGATTAATAAACGTGTATGCAATAAGTTATAGCTTAAAGTGAGCAATGAGATGTTTTAGCATTAATTTGCAATGTTAAGGAAATGATGTGTGTTTTATGACATAAGTGTAAATGAAACCTTATGTGTATAAAAATGGTTATGCAGATAATTATCATGTGAATAATTATGATTTGAGTGATAGGATATTGTGTTATCCTAATGTGTTAGAGATATTTATCATGTGAATAATTATGAACTGAGTAATAGGATATTGTGTTATCCTAATGTGTTAAATGTTGGAATTGTGTTCCCGCATTCATAAAAGAGTAGCTTCGAGCTAGAGAAATATCATATTGATGATATGTGTAAACATACATGCATTCATGTATATATATGTTGAATTGGAAACTAGGGTTCCAATAGATTTAAATGGATTTTTGAGTCCATAAGGAAGCCGAGGATCGGATTAGATGAATCCATAAGATCTAGAGCTGCTATCCAGCAGGATATAAAACTGTTTAACTTATCCATGAGGGATATGAAGGTTTGGTAAGTTCCGAACAATCCGGCAAGATGTAAAACTGTTTAACTTATCCATGAGGGGTAAAAGGCAATTGGTACCACATGCATTAGTCGTGTCTAGGGATGACATGACATTGGATAATTGGCATTAGATGCATTAGGGTAAATGCACATGTATTTGATAATTGTTATGTGACAATATCTGATTGGATTGTAATGTGTTTTCCGTATGTGTTAAGCTTTGGTATTTACTAATTGTTTAATACTGTGATTGTTGCCATGTCTTGGTATATGAGCAGAGTCCGTCATGACTATAAAATGAACACTTTGGTAGTGTCCGAGAAGACGTGAAACTATATGATTGGTGTGTTTGTAAATGAATGATTAATTGGTAGTCGCATTTGACGATGTATGTGCGTGAGTTAGAAATGTATGATAGAGTGTGAAGTGTGTAGTATACTACTCACACTTATATTTATGTTTATGTTTTCTAACTCTCTGCTTTGTGTTAATTGCTGGACCTTTGGGGGTCCAGGTTGACAGGTTATGTGTTAGCCTCGTCCGAGTGCAATGGTGAAGCTCTGCTCTGATTGAGACACGGGAAAAAGGGGTTTTTATATGTATATGCATGTAGTCCTCTTAGTATACTCTGTTGGTCTTAAGCTTTCATTTGAAAAGTATCCGTTTTGTATAACTAATAACGCATCGTTCGATGCGAGGTTTTGTTTTTAGTTCATTCGAATATTTTACTAGATAAATGTATTAGTATTATCTTTGAATGAAGTTTGTGATATTCAAACCAGCGCTTTATAAATCAGATTTTCAATATGGCGCCGTATCGAATGTCAGCGTCAGAGTTGAATGAGTTGAAGAAGCAACTTGAAGAGCTGCTTGAGAAGAGGTTTGTTCGACCGAGTGTTTCGCCATGGGGAGCGCCGGTATTGCTTGTAAAGAAGAAAGATGGAAGCATGAGATTATGTATAGACTATCGTCAGTTGAACAAAGTGACGATCAAGAATAAATATCCACTTCCGAGGATAGATGATTTGATGGATCAACTAGTTGGAGCTTGCGTGTTTAGTAAGATCGATTTGAGATCTGGATACCATCAGATTAGAGTGAAGACGGAAGACATACCTAAGACTGCATTTAGGACGAGGTATGGGCACTACGAGTATTCAGTTATGCCGTTTGGTGTGACCAATGCACCTGGAGTTTTCATGGAGTATATGAACAGAATTTTCCATTCATTTTTGGATAGATTCGTGGTGGTGTTCATCGACGACATTTTGATTTACTCAAAATCCGAGGAAGAGCACGAAGAGCACTTGAGGATTGTTTTACAAGTCTTGAAGGAGAAGAAGTTGTATGCCAAGTTGTCAAAGTGTGAATTTTGGATGAAAGAGGTGAGTTTCCTAGGGCATATAATTTCAAGTGGAGGAATCGCGGTAGATCCTGCGAAGGTTGACGCTGTGTCACAGTGGGGAACGCCGGAATCTGTTTCAGAGATTAGAAGTTTTCTTGGTTTAGCCGGTTATTATAGAAGATTCATCGAAGGTTTTTCGAAGTTGCCTTTGCCGTTAACCAAGTTGACGAGGAAAGATCAAGCGTTTGTTTGGGATGGTATTTGTGAGAAGAGTTTCCAAGAGCTCAAGAGAAGATTAACTACTGCACCCGTGTTGATTTTACCTGATGCCAAAGAGTCGTTCGTCGTGTATTGCGATGCTTCGAAGTTAGGACTTGGTGGAGTGCTTATGCAAGGGGGTAATGTGGTAGCATATGCTTCAAGGCAACTGAAGGTTCACGAGAGGAACTATCCAACGCATGATTTGGAGTTAGCCGCAGTGGTGTTTGCTTTGAAAGTGTGGAGACACTACTTGTATGGATCGAGGTTTGAAGTGTTTAGTGATCACAAGAGTCTGAGATACTTATTCGACCAGAAGGAGTTGAATATGAGGCAACGAAGATGGCTCGAATTCTTAAAGGACTACGATTTTTAATTTGAATTATCACCCCGGAAAAGCCAATGTGGTGGCCGATGCATTAAGTAGGAAGACTTTGCATATGTCATCATTGATGGTGAAAGAGTTAGAGTTGATTGAAGAATTCCGAGACTTGAGTCTTGTGTGTGAGGTTACTTCTTCAAGTGTGAAGCTAGGAATGTTAAAATTGACGAATCCTTTTCTCGAGGATATTAAAGAACGTCAGAAATCGGATAAGAGATTGATGGAGAAGATGGTGCTCATCAATGAAGGTAAGGAGACCAATATCAAGATTGACGAAAGTGGAGTCATGAGATTTCAAGGAAGAGTTTGTGTACCGGATGTACCCGAATTAAAGAGAATGATCATGGAAGAAGGTCACAGGAGTGGTTTGAGTATTCATCCTGGAGTAACCAAGATGTATCAGGATTTGAGGAAGTTGTTTTGGTGGCCGGGAATGAAGAGGCAAATTTCTGAATTTGTTTATTCATGCTTAACTTGTCAGAAATCGAAGATTGAGCATCAGAAGCCGTTTGGTTTATTACAACCAATGTTTATACCCGAATGGAAATGGGATAGCATTGCAATGGATTTTGTGGGAGGTTTACCGAAGACCAAGAAAAGTAACGAGGTGATTTGGGTAGTAGTAGATCGTTTGACGAAGTGTGCTCACTTCATTGCTATCAGGAAAGGTACTTTGGTGCCTAAGTTGGCCGAGATTTATGTGGAGCAGATTGTGAAGCTACATGGTATTCCAACAAGTATTATTTCGGATAGAGATCCGAGATTTACTTCTAGATTTTGGGAAAGCTTGCAAGAAGCTTTAGGAACGAAGTTGAGGTTGAGTTCAGCGTATCACCCTCAGACAGATGGTCAGTCGGAGAGGACGATACAATCCTTGGAGGATTTGTTGAGGGCTTGTGTTTTGGAGCAAAACGTGAATTGGGATTCTTGTTTGCCGTTGGTAGAGTTTACATACAACAACAGTTACCATTCTAGTATCGGAATGGCACCGTTTGAGGCTTTGTATGGGAGAAGGTGTAGGACACCTCTGTGTTGGTATGAAACTGGAGAAGGTGCAATTCTTGGACCAGAGATTGTACAAGAAACAACAGAGAAGATTCGGATGATTCGTGAGAAGATGAAAGCGTCTCAGAGTCGACAGAAGAGTTATCATGATAAGAGGAGGAAGGACATTGAATTCCAAGAAGGGGATCATGTATTCCTACGAGTTAAATCGACTACGGGAGTAGGACGTGCGTTGAAGTCAAGGAAGTTGACGTCGAGGTTTATTGGACCGTTTGAGATTTTGAAGCGAGTTGGGAAAGTTGCGTATAGGATTGCATTGCCGCCATCATTGGCGAATTTGCACGATGTTTTTCATGTATCACAGTTGCGCAAGTATGTGTCTGATCCGACACACGTGATTGAATCGGACGATGTTCAAGTGAGGGATGACTTGACCATCGAAACTGTGCCTTTGAGAATCGAAGGAAGAGAAGTGAAAAGGTTGAGAAACAAAGAGATTGCATCCGTGAAAGTCGCGTGGGGAGGACCGGCTGGTGAGAATGCAACGTGGGAGCTGGAAAGCAAGATGAGAGATTCTTATCCCGATCTGTTTCAAGGTAATTTCGAGGGCGAAATTCTTTTAAGGGGGGTAGGATTGTAACGACCCATTTTTCGTATTCGTATATTTTATTGAATGTTATTTTATTTATTAATTGGCTTATATTATTTTAGTGAGCGACGAATAATTATTTAGCCGAACGTAAGTTATTAGACGCGAGAACCTTGTTCTGGGCTTAAATGGGCGTGAGAGGCATGGGCCTAAGCCATTTGGGCTTGGTTCATGACAAATGGAAAATAGTATAAGTAGCAAGTCAAACATATGAATAGTATCACAATTCATTTCTTTGAGTTTGAGTGAGTAGAAGCAAGATAGAGCAAGCGCTAGGGTTTGGCTAGGAGATTCACGAGCAAGAGAGGAGAGGAGAGGCTTGGATCATCATCTTTGCTTAAGGTAAGAGATTAGAATTCATGATTCTTGAGTGACAAGGAGGGGGGAGATTGTCTATGTCTCCGTTCCCGAACTCTCCCACTCAATTTCTTTTAGACTTTTGATAAGCTTTTGTATGTGAGTGTGATGTTCTTCATCATCACTTTGTATGTGTTAATCACTAGCTTGATTCCATGATAAATATGTATGTGTTTGGATCATGTTGAGAAAGTTTATAAAAGTTACTTAAAACCCAAGAAATTGCCATGATTTTGATTATTAGAGGTATTTGGATGTTTGGAAGGGATGATTAATGTTCCTTGATACCATATATGTTTGAAATGGCTGTTTATATGAATTTATAACATGTTTGGATGAATTTTTGAGCTGAATCAATGTTAAACCGCCTTAGATAACTCAAGAACAGATTTTTCTTTCTGGTGTAGTTCGCTGAGCGAACAGGAGTTCGCTACAGCGAATAAGTTCGCCACCAGCTCGCTACCTGTTCGCCATGTACCTGTAATCCTCTGATGTAGTTCGCTACAGCGAACTAAGCTTCGCTTAGCGAATAAGTTCGCTACCTGTTCGCTACGGATTCGCTTAGCGAACAGTACTGAACCTGCAATTTTGATAAGTGTTCATAAGTGTAACTAGGCACTTGTAACATGGTTTAAGAGTATCCTTACATGATTGTTGATACATGTTGATGCTGTTAATGCTTATTGTTAATCGTTAAATGATTGATAAACGTGTATGCAATAAGTTGTAGCTTAAAGTGAGCAATGTGATGTTTTGACATTAAATTGTAATGTTAAGTGAATGTGTTAGGATTGTGTTCCCGCATTCATAATGAGTAGCTTCGAGCTAGAGAAATATCATATTGATGATATGTGTAAACATACATGCATTCATGTATATATATGTTGAATTGGAAACTAGGGTTCCAATAGATTTAAATGGATTTTTGAGTCCATAAGGAAGCCGAGGATCGGATTAGATGAATCCATAATATCTAGAGCTGCTATCCAGCAGGATATAAAACTGTTTAACTTATCCATGAGGGATATGAAGGTTTGGTAAGTTCCGAACAATCCGGCAAGATGTAAAACTGTTTAACTTATCCATGAGGGGTAAAAGGCAATTGGTACCACATGCATTAGTTGTGTCTAGGGATGGCATGACATAGAATGATTGGCATTAGATACATTAGGGTAAATGCGCATATATTTGATAAATGGTATGTGACATTATCTGGTGGAACTGTGCTAAACTTTATTAATTGATAACTGTTTGGTGCGATGTTTGACGTGAGTTAGAATATGTATGATGTAGTTTGAAAGTGTAAGACCTTTCTTATACTCGTATGATATGCGGTTATGTTTTCTAACTCTCTGCTTTGTGTTATTTGCTGGACCTTTGGGGGTTCAGATATTCAGGCTGAGGACGGTGCCGACGTTTAGACTGCGGTTTTAGCGTGGTGTTGAAGTACTTTTTGGTGAGGAGACTTAGAATAGATTACTCCTCTTAGTACTAGCTTTTGACTAGAGTTTGTAATTAGTAAATGCTCTGGTAATGTAACATCGAGTCGGGGACTACGCTTGGATTTCATCGTATATCGGTGTTACCTTTTGATATGCTAGTTATTGTATAAGTGACATCCTTAGGGATGAATATGGCTTATGTATATATATGCATGCTTGGTTTGATTGGAATCCGCTGTTGCTTTTCATGTTAAATTTCATGATGCTCTGTGTGTATGCTTGTGTTTTAATTACCGCGTGGCACTCTGCCTTTACACTTGTTGAAAAGTTCTTAAAATTACGTTTTTAAGGGTAGTATGGGTTAGGGTGTTACAATAGTGGTATCAGAGCCTGGTAATTAACTCTGCCTTTATAAAATCTTTTTCGAATATACGCAGCGGAAAAATTGAAAATCTGATTTATAAAGCGCTGGTTTGAATATCACAAACTTCATTCAAAGATAATACTAATACATTTATCTAGTAAAATATTCGAATGAACTAAAAACAAAACCTCGCATCGAACGATGCGTTATTAGTTATACAAAACGGATACTTTTCAAATGAAAGCTTAAGACCAACAGAGTATACTAAGAGGACTACATGCATATACATATAAAAACCCCTTTTTCCCGTGTCTCAATCAGAGCAGAGCTTCACCATTGCACTCGGACGAGGCTAACACATAACCTGTCAACCTGGACCCCCAAAGGTCCAGCAATTAACACAAAGCAGAGAGTTAGAAAACATAAACATAAATATAAGTGTGAGTAGTATACTACACACTTCACACTCTATCATACATTTCTAACTCACGCACATACATCGTCAAATGCGACTACCAATTAATCATTCATTTACAAACACACCAATCATATAGTTTCACGTCTTCTCGGACACTACCAAAGTGTTCATTTTATAGTCATGACGGACTCTGCTCATATACCAAGACATGGCAACAATCACAGTATTAAACAATTAGTAAATACCAAAGCTTAACACATACGGAAAACACATTACAATCCAATCAGATATTGTCACATAACAATTATCAAATACATGTGCATTTACCCTAATGCATCTAATGCCAATTATCCAATGTCATGTCATCCCTAGACACGACTAATGCATGTGGTACCAATTGCCTTTTACCCCTCATGGATAAGTTAAACAGTTTTACATCTTGCCGGATTGTTCGGAACTTACCAAACCTTCATATCCCTCATGGATAAGTTAAACAGTTTTATATCCTGCTGGATAGCAGCTCTAGATCTTATGGATTCATCTAATCCGATCCTCGGCTTCCTTATGGACTCAAAAATCCATTTAAATCTATTGGAACCCTAGTTTCCAATTCAACATATATATACATGAATGCATGTATGTTTACACATATCATCAATATGATATTTCTCTAGCTCGAAGCTACTCTTTATGAATGCGGGAACACAATCCTAACACATTCACTTAACATTACAATTTAATGTCAAAACATCACATTGCTCACTTTAAGCTACAACTTATTGCATACACGTTTATCAATCATTTAACGATTAACAATAAGCATTAACAGCATCAACATGTATCAACAAACATGTAAGGATACCCTTAAACCATGTTACAAGTGCCTAATTACACTTACAAACATCAACAAAAATTGCTGTCACAGAGGCCTTCGCTAAGCGAAGCCTTAGCGAGACTTGGCGAACCTCATCAGGAAGTCACCTGCTCATAGCGAGCTTCGGCGAGATCCAGCGAACCTGTTCGCTACAGCGAACTCCTGGTCGCTTAGCGAACCACACCAGAACAGAATATCTGTTCTTGAGTTATCTAAGGCGGTTTAACCTCAAATCAACTCAAAAATTCATCTAGACATGTTATAAATTCTTATAAACAGCTAATTCAAGCATATATGGTATCAAGGAACATTAATCATCCCTTCCAAACATCCAAATACATCAAACAATCGAAATCATGCCAATTTCTTGCAAAATAAGCAAAGTTGCATAAACATGCAAATCATTGATCAAACATCTACATATTCCCATTTTCAACTCCCCAAAGTTGTTTACCTCATCTATCATGAGTTCACTACACATGTTAGGATCAAAAGAATCCATTTTCCATTAAGAAAATCACCCACAAAACCCACAAGAAAATAGAGTGGAAAGAGTTTGGGAATGGAGGAATCGACATCCTCCCCTCTTTCGAATCACTCACGAATATGTAATCTAACTCTCGTACCTTAGCTCGACGAATCCACAAGCTTGCTCTTCTCTTTCTCTCCCACGAGCTCTCCCTCTCCCTCATGAGCTCCTCCTCTTGCTCTTTCTCAAGAATTGCAACTTATGAGACTATTCATTGGTTTGACTTGCTACTTATAGCTCTCTCTATTCTCATGGATCAAAGCCCACTTGGCTTAGGCCCAATGCCTATTCCACGCCCAAAGGCCCAAACAACATAACTTCTCGCTCATTAACTTACGTTCTCGCTAAATGATTATTCGCCGCTTAATAATTTAATTATAAATCACGCCCTCGCATAATAAAATAATTAAATAACGAATACTAAATTTTGGGTCGTTACAATTCTCCCCCACTTAAAAAATATTTTCGCCCTCGAAAATGGCTCGACTAAGAACAACCTCGGATGAACTCTCTCATCCGACTTTCTAATTCCAACTTACACTCTAACCAATGGGTTTCCTCATACTACTTTAACCAAAACATACAAAACACTTCATGCAAATTCGCCCATGATGGCGGCAAAGCAATCCTATATGTCACTTTTCCGAATCATTTTACTTCCCTCGGTATTCCCTTATACCTTCTCCGGTCAAAATAACACTTATTCTGGATTCACACCAACAATCATTCAAATTCCAAACAAACCAAGTCTGACAAAATCAGTTTATTCCAATCTACACAATGAAGTTTACTACCAACAATAGATCAAGGATAGCTAATCCCTCGATTTGTCGGTAGATAGTCAACAATCGTGATGATGGCATAAACCATTCTCATCAAACTACTTAAAACTTTCTCTTAACATCTTACGGTACTCGCAGCACCACTCCAAAACAAAACCACTTAACCCAAAATACTCCGAAAGACCCTTCCGTTGCACACTTCACAACTTTTCAAATTCCATAAGTTCTTAACTGCGTCGAATCTCACTCCAACCATTCATTCGGTAGCACAACTCCTACGCTCATCTGCTGTCTAACTTCTCAAATTTCTTAACACATGCCAAAAATATACTATCCAACCGTCAAATTCTTTTTCCTTGCAATTCCCCAAATCATTGCGTCGAACATTCAACATAACTGTTTTATTTTCCAAATAATCTCTTATCCAATTTCTGACTTCCTTAACATGACCTTCCCGATATCATTTCCTGTCGAAATATTCTTATCCAAAATATTACCTTAAGTCACTCGTCGACTCACTATCATCCCACCGTTCACGACGAAAATATCCATAATCATTTATTTCCTTCCCACATGGTATTACTATACTATTCCCATAGATACGATGTGTCCGACATCTCTAATCTCCACCGACTTTTCCATTTCATAGTTAACTTTTTCCAATTGCTACAAAACATCATTTGACACTTACTTTGAGCATTGCTTCCAAATTCTTAATACACATTTTCCAAACACAACAATCACTTATGTGTGAGATAGTCCTTTCCGCAAATTCTTACTTGACATAAGTCACTTTCTTACGTCTCTCTAATACTCGTGCTTGACACGTTTCCAAAGGCTAACTTTCTTATCCCCAAACATCCAAAGGTAACACTTCGCACTTAGTTTCTCAAATCTTTCCAAGAAATGACTACTCGGTTCAAACATACTCAACCTTTATAAATCCTTCCTAGGCTCTTCTTGATCACCTAGTAATTCTGTATTTAAATCTCAGCTACTATCAAAAGTTGATTTCCAAACAACCATGATCTCCGTCTTGTTGATTCCAACACAACTCTCATCAGATTCCTCTGAAAACTTTTTATCAACAAAGCTTCCATCTTTATCACTCTTCCTCCTCTTTGAGGATGAACCATCAAGTGAAAGACAACCAAACAATGGAACATTCTTGCTACGAGTTCCGCTAGAAACACCACCAGTCCCACTTATTGTAATCGGGTTTTCAGTTCCCTAACCACACCTTCAATCCTTAACATCAATCTCCCACTTAACTTAACCCTCAAGGTATCCATCATTCGCATACTCGTCGTATGATCATCACTAGGTTTTCTTACCCTTGACGCACACGTCTTCTCCGTTTCCCAGCAACGGTGTTCACTTAACATTCAATCTGCTCCATCGTTCCCCAATGGCCACATTCTCCCTACGGCTAAACAACTTCATTCCGACTCACTCCGAAATGATCATCTGATACTTCCTCCAAAGTATTCTCCAAATAAGAACTCCACTTCGAACAATGCTACTCAATCTTAAACAATCCACTTCAAGAACATCTCTATTCGTCCTTACTTCTCGCGTTCGAAACATCTTGGAGAGACAAAATCTTCTCCCCCACTTATCTCAAACCCACCTTTACACTTCCACTAGAACATCCGGTGTAAGCACCTAACCGTCCTATCGATTCCAAATATATTCCTCTCAAGAGAAATCTAATACCGACAGCATTCACATGCATGTCGTATGCAAAGGGTAAACATAAGGTAAGATATCTAAGCATCTACTCAAAACCCCGGTGCAGTCCTCTTGACATACACACCACTACAAAATACATAAACACACTATTCCCATCTATGCTAATGTAACAACCTACGTAACAACTAGCATACATAATTACTACCACATGTCTATACATATATTTATAACTAAACTATATGTAAGACAATGAAACATTCATGTACACAAGACATCGAGTCAAGTACATGCATTACATTTCGTTTGTCCGCATACTTACAACATCTACTCAAACATGTATAAAACATAGCATGTTCTCAAACAAGTTCTCATCATGAGAATTGTAACACCCAAACCCATTATTTATATATTTCTACCTTAGTAAAAATCTTTTTCAAAATACGCAACGGAAAGTAATGTTTGATATTATAAAAGTTGTGGTTCGAGTATTACATTCTTCAATCAAAATAATACTAATGTAGTTAATTAGTAAAAATACTTGTTTATACAAATGTTAAATCAACTAATGTATTTATTGATTATACAAAACAACCTAGACAATAGACTTTATATACAATATAAAACCCTTTCCCGTGTCACAATCAGAGCGGAGCTTCACCGACGACTCGACATCGAATACCACAAAATCCTGTAAAATCTGGACCCCCAACGGTCCAGCACATAACACATAAAAGAGAGTTAGACAACATACTCAAAATATACAAGTGTAAGTAAATGGTACTTAAACACTTCTTCATAACAACATGCATAATCATACATTATACATATACATCACCATCATTCATGCATATTCATATATCATGCATATACTTCATTTATCACATAATCAATCATCCACAAATAGCACATAACTCAGTTACAAATAGGAATATACATAAAGTTCCTAATGTAATCTAACACCACAAATACATTGTTCAGATTATGGTCATGACGGACCCTGCGTTGTTCATTTTATAGTCATGACGGACTCTGCGTAACACATACGGATTAACAATCAACATTTACCAAGTATGTGTCAAACATCATTTATAATAAAATGCACACATAATCCCTAATGCAATCTAATGCTTCACATTCATGTTATGTCCTCTAGACACCTCTAATGCATGTGGTACCATCGTCTTTATCAGAGTATTTCACCTCCGATATCCGTCTTTATCAAACAAATATAGTTCGATATCCTTCTTTATTGGACAAGCCAATATCCCTAAATATTCATGATGCATGCACTCAAAACTCATGAATATATTCATCAACAATTTTGGCATATAGCCCGTCAACAATAACGTGGAACACTATCCAACGTCCGTCTTTATTAAGATAATCAATACCTTAATATCCGTCTTTATCGAATAACATAATTCGATATACTTCTTTATTAGAATAACATACTCTAATATCCTTCTTTATTAAGTTGATTAACACCTTAATATACTTCTTTGATATTTAAACAAACATCATCAACAATCAACAACAATTATAATTCACAAATATAATCAACAATTCATCAACACATCATTCTTCATCAACAAGCATCAACAAGCATCAACAATCATCAACAATCATGTAAGAATCAGCCACTGATCGAAAATACATGCAAAGGAAGACAGCAGATGAAAAATTGGTGAAAACTGCAGTATTTACGCCCGGGGCGGAAATATTTACGCCTGGGGCGGAACTTTACGCCTGAGGCGGAAATGTTTACGCCTGGGGCGGAAAAACATCTGAAAGGCTGGCTGCTCACTGCTCTGCCGTTTCAGGCGGAAATTACTGGACAGCCTCTCATTGCAACGATCATAACTTGGGCTACGAAAGTCCAATGGAGACGCACATATACTCGTTGGAAAGCTAACAAACAGGGCTACAACTTTTATGTTGGCCACTAAAACCAGTTCACAACGAAAAGAGGTCAAAATTGCACGTAAAGGTTCAGACCTCATAGATAACAATTTTCTACATTTCTCATTTCAAACTCTAAACTCTCAAGACTCTCACATAAGCCATTTTTCATGTTATAAACCCCAAATAAGTTCATATTCAAGTGCAACAAGCATATCTAAACACAAAAGGACAGTTCATTTCTCAGATCTACGTCATAAACATCGAAAAAGTAAAGATTGACACTTTTTCATCAAAACTCTCAAGAACACAAAGTTCTTGAGTTTAATCCATTAGAACACTCGTTTTTAACCATTATTTTCGTTCATTAATCATGTTAAAAGCATGTTAAACATATTAAGAACCTTAGAAACGATTTCCATCAAGAAAATCCATTCCAAACTAAAACGAAAATGGGGTGGAGGAAGTTCGGGTGAGGAGAAATCGACATTCTCCCCTTCCTCGAGTCACCCACGAATATGAAATCTACTCTCTTACCTGGATTCGAAGAAAACACGACGAAGATCCCGAATCCCTAGCTCTCCCTTTGCCCTAGCTCCCAAGCTCTCCTCTTCTCCTCTCAAGAACACAAGAACCATGAGAAATGAAATGTTCTCTCCCTTGCTTCATGCCATATGGCGCCACCCTCACCTCACACAAGGCCCATTGGGCCTCAAGCCCAATTGGCTTGGCCCAATAACACACTAACTCTCACTACTCGCTTAATAACTAAAGTATTCGATAAATAACTCAAGTTATTAACTTAATTAAAATGCCACGTTAAATAAAATATTTTAACACATAAAAATAATAATATGAAAATTGGGTCGTTACAACTCTCCCCCACTTAAAAGATTTTCGCCCTCGAAAATTACGCAACTAAAGCAACTCCGGATAACTCCTGTATCCGACCCTCCAACAAAACGCTCAAAACACTACACATTACCAAGTTTGACAAAATTAGTTTATCCCATCCAACACAATTTTTGTCCATTTATCAACAAGAGATCAAGGACGGCCAGTTCCTCAATTTGTCGATAAATATTCAACAATCGTGATATTGGCACAAACCATTCTTATCAAACCGCTAAAACGTCAACTTCGCACGAAACATCCATAGACTCACATTCTACGGTACGTATAATGCTACCCACAACAAGTACAACTAATCGAACACACTCCGAAAGATACTTCCACAACTCCATAATTCTCTGATTCCCTCATGAATCACTTAACTGTGCTACACCACTTATTCATATTCGAATCTTATTCCAACATATCACTTGATAATTCAATTCCAACAATCACTTGATGACCAACATTCTCAAATCTTCCTCGACACATCCTAGAAATTATCGTTTCAAACCGTCAAATTCCTTTTCTCACATTGAGTCGAATCCAATACGACTACTCTATTCCCAAGTAATCTCTCAACCAATATTTGCATTCCTTAACGCAAACATTTTCCAATACCACTTCTCCTTAATCCCTTAGCAATTCGCTACTTCCAAATTAGACCACTGCCTAAAATTGGTTCTCCAAACAATCATAACTTATATTTCGTTGATTCCCAAAACGACATCTTCAATTCGCCCATAATCCATCTATCGATGTTCCTCATCATCTTGCATTGCAACAAGCATACTCTTCTCCGTTTATTCACTCATCGAATTCTTATTCATCTCCGACCTCTACCAATCATCATCTCTCTTTGGATAGTTATCTTTAAACTCCTCCTTAGTACATTCGATACCAAAATCAAACTCTTGAATTAAATCTACAAAGCTCCAAATATTCGCCATACGATCTAACTCTATCCATTAAATTCTAATCAACCTTTGTCTTAGTATTCTTACTCATGACTCCTTGTCTACTCCCAACATGACATTTCTAGAAAATTTCCAAAAATTCTCGTCCAAAATACATCTTAAGCTTATTCACCAAATCACTACCGTCCCATCATCCATGATGAAACAATTTAAAATCCTTTACTTCATTGTCACCAATCACGATCATACTACGTCAACATCCACGATGCATCTAACAAAACTAGTCTCTACCGACTCTTCCATTCCACAAATCCAAATTCCTTAGCAAATACTTACTCACTCTTATCTTGTGGGCACTACCAAATGCTCTCTGACACTTACCTTAGGCATCACCTTCAACTCCTTACTATATGTGCTCAAACACAACATCTACTCACATGTGCGATAATCCTTTTCGCAAATTCTCACTTAACACAAGTCACTTCCAACATTATCTCCCATTACTCATTCTCAACACGTTCTCCAACGGCTAACTTTCTTATTCTTCATCATTCAAAAATAATACCCCTCTTTTAGCTTCATCTCCACTTCTAGGATCTCATTCAACTTCGACACAAATTGCCCTGTCATTATCCAAATCCAATTACCCTTTCTTCGGCAAGCCTCTCACAAAATCTTTCGAATTGTTATCCTACTTCCATCTTCGAATAAACACGACTACTCATACAATCCTCACTTCCAACGATTCAACAAACATACCAAACCTATTATGATATTTCTCAATTCCATTCTCATCTACTTTAAAACCTACTTCCCTTCATCCATTAATTAACACCAACAGTTCACTAATCTTCACATCTCTTTCTCTAAGTTTCTCAAACCTCTTCTAGAAATCACCTCGCACACTAGACTTAGAACTCCGACTTGTTCAACCAATTCAACATACTACCATATGCACGACTCACGTAAAACTTCTTACTCCAACATCCGGTACAACATCCGATCCCCTTGGATGACAACTTACTTCAAAATCATCACCTCTCAAGAATCCTAATCACTTCCTCTTCCTCATATTCGACTCCTTCCGATCAAACAGGTACTTCAACCTTGGTCCACAAAAATTATGCCTTCAAACTTTTAGTGCAACACACGATCTCCAACCGTCTCGAATTCTCTTCATCTCACTTAACCAATCTCACTAACGCCCGTGACGAAACACTTGGTCCGACAACTTCTCTTCTAGTAGTTTCTCACAACTTGCTACGCCCATTCATTCCACTTCGAACGACGTCGCCAATTCCTGAATATCCCGCTTCAAGAACATCTCTACTCATCTCATCTTCTCACGATCGAAACATCTCGGAGGGATATAACCTTCTCCCCCACTTATTTCAAACCCACCTACACTCTTCCACTAGAACTTCTGGTGCTCACACCTAACGGTTCTATCGTCTCTAAACATATTCTTCCCAAAAGAAGAAACTAGTATCGACATCGTTTACACGCATGTCGCATACAGGGGCAAAACCTAACCCACGATACCTAAACACTAACACAAATTCATGCAAGCATTCAAGTGACCTATACTTCCCTCACTTCTCAAAGTTAGGAAATCAAAACAACACAAGAAAAATGAACATTGCATAGCAATAATTCATACTCACATTTATTCTAGTCCTAACAAACACAAGAAGACAAGAAACTCACATCCAATCAACTTAGGACACGACATCAACAAAATAAAATTCTTGTCTGGCTCCCTCGCTTAGCAAAAGCTAGCGAGTTCCCGGCGAGACAAGTCAAAAACATTCACAGGATATAGCAAGACTTAGCGAGACTCAGCGAGGTTCATTCTTCGCCTAGCGAGCACATCCAAAAATCTGGGTGCTCTGCTACGGTTTTGAACTTACGCTCACTAAACTCTCGTTTTCTCGACTCACTAATCCACAAAATCCAAAACATCAAGCATATAACATCATTATAGACTTGAAAGCACAATTAGAATCATGCATCACAATTACAACATAGAATTATGAGATCTTCATGTTTTACTCATAAAACGCATAGCAATTCAAATGCCTAGTAATCATCTAGCACATGTTATAAACAAACATATAACAAACACATATCAGGACACATTAATATCCTACTCTTCTCACCATTTTGAAAAATTAATTTTCACTCACTCAAAAGAAAATAACTCTATATTTTCACCAAAATCTTCAAGAAATAATATTAGTTTTTAAAATTATTTCAAATCATCACCACATGCAGTTTTATATCATGCCGGATCGTCACATGCAGTTTTACATCATGCCGGATCGTCAACAATTAGCAAATAAGCATTAATCAATCAAGTTTAAACTACACAAAGGTTAAACTCTAAGCATATACAACTATTATAAACATAGAAGTATAGCACTCACACCATTACTCACAAAAAGAACGAATAATTTAATCCAATTCACATCACTCATAGTTCCTAAATGAACAATATAAGTGATTTCACAAAACAAACACCACAAAATTGTTAGACCAACACGATTGACACACAATACTCACTTGGTCTGACTGCACAGACCTGCTCTGATCGACACATAACCCACACAGTCCGAAGACGACCTGCTCTGATACCAATTGTAACACCCAAACCCATTATTTATATATTTCTACCTTAGTAAAAATCTTTTTCAAAATACGCAACGGAAAGTAATGTTTGATATTATAAAAGTTGTGGTTCGAGTATTACATTCTTCAATCAAAATAATACTAATGTAGTTAATTAGTAAAAATACTTGTTTATACAAATGTTAAATCAACTAATGTATTTATTGATTATACAAAACAACCTAGACAATAGACTTTATATACAATATAAAACCCTTTCCCGTGTCACAATCAGAGCGGAGCTTCACCGACGACTCGACATCGAATACCACAAAATCCTGTAAAATCTGGACCCCCAACGGTCCAGCACATAACACATAAAAGAGAGTTAGACAACATACTCAAAATATACAAGTGTAAGTAAATGGTACTTAAACACTTCTTCATAACAACATGCATAATCATACATTATACATATACATCACCATCATTCATGCATATTCATATATCATGCATATACTTCATTTATCACATAATCAATCATCCACAAATAGCACATAACTCAGTTACAAATAGGAATATACATAAAGTTCCTAATGTAATCTAACACCACAAATACATTGTTCAGATTATGGTCATGACGGACCCTGCGTTGTTCATTTTATAGTCATGACGGACTCTGCGTAACACATACGGATTAACAATCAACATTTACCAAGTATGTGTCAAACATCATTTATAATAAAATGCACACATAATCCCTAATGCAATCTAATGCTTCACATTCATGTTATGTCCTCTAGACACCTCTAATGCATGTGGTACCATCGTCTTTATCAGAGTATTTCACCTCCGATATCCGTCTTTATCAAACAAATATAGTTCGATATCCTTCTATATTGGACAAGCCAATATCCCTAAATATTCATGATGCATGCACTCAAAACTCATGAATATATTCATCAACAATTTTGGCATATAGCCCGTCAACAATAACGTGGAACACTATCCAACGTCCGTCTTTATTAAGATAATCAATACCTTAATATCCGTCTTTATCGAATAACATAATTCGATATACTTCTTTATTAGAATAACATACTCTAATATCCTTCTTTATTAAGTTGATTAACACCTTAATATACTTCTTTGATATTTAAACAAACATCATCAACAATCAACAACAATTATAATTCACAAATATAATCAACAATTCATCAACACATCATTCTTCATCAACAAGCATCAACAAGCATCAACAATCATCAACAATCATGTAAGAATCAGCCACTGATCGAAAATACATGCAAAGGAAGACAGCAGATGAAAAATTGGTGAAAACTGCAGTATTTACGCCCGGGGCGGAAATATTTACGCCTGGGCGGAACTTTACGCCTGAGGCGGAAATGTTTACGCCTGGGGCGGAAAAACATCTGAAAGGCTGGCTGCTCACTGCTCTGCCATTTCAGGCGGAAATTACTGGACAGCCTCTCATTGCAACGATCATAACTTGGGCTACGAAAGTCCAATGGAGACGCACATATACTCGTTGGAAAGCTAACAAACAGGGCTACAACTTTTATGTTGGCCACTAAAACCAGTTCACAACGAAAAGAGGTCAAAATTGCACGTAAAGGTTCAGACCTCATAGATAACAATTTTCTACATTTCTCATTTCAAACTCTAAACTCTCAAGACTCTCACATAAGCCATTTTTCATGTTATAAACCCCAAATAAGTTCATATTCAAGTGCAACAAGCATATCTAAACACAAAAGGACAGTTCATTTCTCAGATCTACGTCATAAACATCGAAAAAGTAAAGATTGACACTTTTTCATCAAAACTCTCAGAACACAAAGTTCTTGAGTTTAATCCATTAGAACACTCGTTTTTAACCATTATTTTCGTTCATTAATCATGTTAAAAGCATGTTAAACATATTAAGAACCTTAGAAACGATTTCCATCAAGAAAATCCATTCCAAACTAAAACGAAAATGGGGTGGAGGAAGTTCGGGTGAGGAGAAATCGACATTCTCCCCTTCCTCGAGTCACCCACGAATATGAAATCTACTCTCTTACCTGGATTCGAAGAAAACACGACGAAGATCCCGAATCCCTAGCTCTCCCTTTGCCCTAGCTCCCAAGCTCTCCTCTTCTCCTCTCAAGAACACAAGAACCATGAGAAATGAAATGTTCTCTCCCTTGCTTCATGCCATATGGCGCCACCCTCACCTCACACAAGGCCCATTGGGCCTCAAGCCCAATTGGCTTGGCCCAATAACACACTAACTCTCACTACTCGCTTAATAACTAAAGTATTCGATAAATAACTCAAGTTATTAACTTAATTAAAATGCCACGTTAAATAAAATATTTTAACACATAAAAATAATAATATGAAAATTGGGTCGTTACAAGAATACATTCACATAGTTCAATTAAAGAACCACACTAAGTACTAGTAATCAATCTACCACATGTTATAAACAAACATATAACAACACACATTAGGATCTACTTACATCCTACTCCTTTCTCACTCTAGTGAGAAAATTCATTTTCACTTACTCAAAAGAAAATAATCTTATGTTTTCAACAAAATCTTCATCACATGCAGTTTTACATCATGCTGGATCATTAACAATACAGTTTTACATCATGTCGGATCATCAACTATTAGCAATAAGCATCTACAAACCAAAAGTTCAAACCACACAAATTTTTTTAAAACTTTAAGCATAAAAATACTCAACCACTACTTGACTTGATAACTTATAACAATGATAAGTATCAATCGCATCAAGTACACACAACAAGAAAAGACAGACACAACTGGCACACACGCTCACTCGATCTGACTGCACAGAACGGCTCTGATTGACACATAACCTCACAGTCCGAAGACAACTGCTCTGATACCACTTTGTAACACCCAAACCCGTTATTTAATTAACTCTGCCTTTATAAAATCTTTTTCGAATATACGCAGCGGAAAAATTGAAAATCTGATTTATAAAGCGCTGGTTTGAATATCACAAACTTCATTCAAAGATAATACTAATACATTTATCTAGTAAAATATTCGAATGAACTAAAAACAAAACCTCGCATCGAACGATGCGTTATTAGTTATACAAAACGGATACTTTTCAAATGAAAGCTTAAGACCAACAGAGTATACTAAGAGGACTACATGCATATACATATAAAAACCCCTTTTTCCCGTGTCTCAATCAGAGCAGAGCTTCACCATTGCACTCGGACGAGGCTAACACATAACCTGTCAACCTGGACCCCCAAAGGTCCAGCAATTAACACAAAGCAGAGAGTTAGAAAACATAAACATAAATATAAGTGTGAGTAGTATACTACACACTTCACACTCTATCATACATTTCTAACTCACGCACATACATCGTCAAATGCGACTACCAATTAATCATTCATTTACAAACACACCAATCATATAGTTTCACGTCTTCTCGGACACTACCAAAGTGTTCATTTTATAGTCATGACGGACTCTGCTCATATACCAAGACATGGCAACAATCACAGTATTAAACAATTAGTAAATACCAAAGCTTAACACATACGGAAAACACATTACAATCCAATCAGATATTGTCACATAACAATTATCAAATACATGTGCATTTACCCTAATGCATCTAATGCCAATTATCCAATGTCATGTCATCCCTAGACACGACTAATGCATGTGGTACCAATTGCCTTTTACCCCTCATGGATAAGTTAAACAGTTTTACATCTTGCCGGATTGTTCGGAACTTACCAAACCTTCATATCCCTCATGGATAAGTTAAACAGTTTTATATCCTGCTGGATAGCAGCTCTAGATCTTATGGATTCATCTAATCCGATCCTCGGCTTCCTTATGGACTCAAAAATCCATTTAAATCTATTGGAACCCTAGTTTCCAATTCAACATATATATACATGAATGCATGTATGTTTACACATATCATCAATATGATATTTCTCTAGCTCGAAGCTACTCTTTATGAATGCGGGAACACAATCCTAACACATTCACTTAACATTACAATTTAATGTCAAAACATCACATTGCTCACTTTAAGCTACAACTTATTGCATACACGTTTATCAATCATTTAACGATTAACAATAAGCATTAACAGCATCAACATGTATCAACAAACATGTAAGGATACCCTTAAACCATGTTACAAGTGCCTAATTACACTTACAAACATCAACAAAAATTGCTGTCACAGAGGCCTTCGCTAAGCGAAGCCTTAGCGAGACTTGGCGAACCTCATCAGGAAGTCACCTGCTCATAGCGAGCTTCGGCGAGATCCAGCGAACCTGTTCGCTACAGCGAACTCCTGGTCGCTTAGCGAACCACACCAGAACAGAATATCTGTTCTTGAGTTATCTAAGGCGGTTTAACCTCAAATCAACTCAAAAATTCATCTAGACATGTTATAAATTCTTATAAACAGCTAATTCAAGCATATATGGTATCAAGGAACATTAATCATCCCTTCCACGATGGAGGAATCGACATCCTCCCCTCTTTCGAATCACTCACGAATATGTAATCTAACTCTCGTACCTTAGCTCGACGAATCCACAAGCTTGCTCTTCTCTTTCTCTCCCACAAGCTCTCCCTCTCCCTCATGAGCTCCTTGCCCTAGCTAAGCTCTTCAACTTCTCATGGATTGCAACTTATGAGACTATTCATTGGTTTGACTTGCTACTTATAGCTCTCTCTATTCTCATGGATAAAAGCCCAATTGGCTAAGCCCAATAACCACTTACACGCCCCAAGGCCCAATCAACATAACTTCTCGCTCATTAACTTACGTTCTCGCTAAATGATTATTCGCCGCTTAATCATCTAATTATAAATCACGCCCTCGCGTAATAAAATAATTAAATAACGAATACTAAATTTTGGGTCGTTACAATTCTCCCCCACTTAAAAAATATTTTCGCCCTCGAAAATGGCTCGACTAAGAACAACCTCGGATGAACTCTCTCATCCGACTTTCTAATTCCAACTTACACTCTAACCAATGGGTTTCCTCATACTACTTTAACCAAAACATACAAAACACTTCATGCAAATTCGCCCATGATGGCGGCAAAGCAATCCTATATGTCACTTTTCCGAATCATTTTACTTCCCTCGGTATTCCCTTATACCTTCTCCGGTCAAAATAACACTTATTCTGGATTCACACCAACAATCATTCAAATTCCAAACAAACCAAGTCTGACAAAATCAGTTTATTCCAATCTACACAATGAAGTTTACTACCAACAATAGATCAAGGATAGCTAATCCCTCGATTTGTCGGTAGATAGTCAACAATCGTGATGATGGCATAAACCATTCTCATCAAACTACTTAAAATTTTCAACTTAACCTCTTACGGTACTCACAGCACCGCCCCAAAAACAAATTCTACTCCGTCTAATGCACTCCGAAAAGACACCTCTGCTACATACTCCACAACTTTTGAAATTCCATAAGTTCTCAACTGCGTCGAACCTCACTCCAACCATTCATTCGGTAGCACAACTTCTACACTCCTTTGTTGTCCAACTTCTCAAAGTCCTTAACACATTCCAAAAATATATTATCTCCAACCGTCAAATTCCTTTTTCCTTGCAATTCCCCAAATCATTGCGTCGAACATTCAACCTAACTGTTTTATTTTCCAAATAATCTCTTATCCAATTTCTGACTCCCTTAACATGACCTTCCCGATATCATTTCCGTCGAAATATTCTTATCCAAAATATTACCTTAAGTCACTCGTCGACTAACTATCATTTCATCGTCCATGATGAAAATATCCAAAATATTTTATTTCCTTACCACATAGTATTACTATACTACTCCAACCTATACGATGTTCCCAACATCACTTAGTTTCCAATTGCTACAAAACATCTCTGATACTTACTCCAAGCATCACTTCCAAATTCTCAACACACATTTTCCAAACACAACAATCACTTATGTGTGAGATAGTCTTTTCCGCAAATTCTTACTTGACATAAGTCACTTTCTTACGTCTCTCTAATACTCGTGCTCGACACGTTTCCAAAGGCTAACTTTCTTATCCCCAAACATCCAAAGGTAACACTTCGCACTTAGCTTCTCAAATCCTTTCAAGAAATGACTACTCGGTTCAAACATACTCAACCTTTATAAACCCTTCCTAGGCTTTTCTTGATCACCTAGTAATTCTGTATTTAAATCTCAGCTACTATCAAAAGTTGATTTCCAAACAACCATGATCTCCGTCTTGTTGATTCCAACACAACTCTCATCAGATTCCTCTGAAAACTTTTCATCAACAAAGCTTCCATCTTTATCACTCTTCCTCCTCTTTGAGGATGAACCATCAAGTGAAAGACAACCAAACAATGGAACATTCTTGCTACGAGTTCCGCTAGAAACACCACCAGTCCCACTTATTGTAATCGGGTTTTCAGTTCCCTAACCACACCTTCAATCCTTAACATCAATCTCCCACTTAACTTAACCCTCAAGGTATCCATCATTCGCATACTCGTCGTATGATCATCACTAGGTTTTCTTACCCTTGACGCACACGTCTTCTCCGTTTCCCAGCAACGGTGTTCACTTAACATTCAATCTGCTCCATCGTTCCCCAATGGCCACATTCTCCCTACGGCTAAACAACTTCATTCCGACTCACTCCGAAATGATCATCTGATACTTCCTCCAAAGTATTCTCCAAATAAGAACTCCACTTCGAACAATGCTACTCAATCTTAAACAATCCACTTCAAGAACATCTCTATTCGTCCTTACTTCTCGCGTTCGAAACATCTTGGAGAGACAAAATCTTCTCCCCCACTTATCTCAAACCCACCTTTACACTTCCACTAGAACATCCGGTGTAAGCACCTAACCGTCCTATCGATTCCAAATTTATTCCTCCCAAGAGAAATCTAATACCGACAGCATTCACATGCATGTCGTATGCAAAGGGTAAACATAAGGTAAGATATCTAAGCATCTACTCAAAACCCCGGTGCAGTCCTCTTGACATACACACCACTACAAAATACATAAACACACTATTCCCATCTATGCTAATGTAACAACCTACGTAACAACTAGCATACATAATTACTACCACATGTCTATACATATATTTATAACTAAACTATATGTAAGACAATGAAACATCCATGTACACAAGACATCGAGTCAAGTACATGCATTACATTTCGTTTGTTCGCATACTTACAGGTTGTCTTCCCTTCCTCGGAACAATCCATTGCTTCAAAAATTATT
Organism: Trifolium pratense; assembly: GCF_020283565.1. Taxonomy (NCBI): domain Eukaryota; kingdom Viridiplantae; phylum Streptophyta; class Magnoliopsida; order Fabales; family Fabaceae; genus Trifolium; species Trifolium pratense. Next base: position 47,462 of record NW_025721051.1, read on the forward strand.
TCAAGTTCCTCCAGCCACTTGTGAGCTCCATCCGAGTTGTAACCTCCGGTAAATGTTGGCGGTTTCTGCTTCATGAACCTTTCCAACCTCATCTCTACCTCTCTTCCAGGTTGATGATCTCTAACCACAATGTTGGTGAGTGCGGCCAAAGCCTCCGCAATCTGGGCATTCGTTCTCGCAGCAGCCATGATTCCTGAACGAATCACAACTAGACGTTAGAAAGTACTAACAGTGTTCCCTACACATGCTCATACGGGGAAAAGAAAAGTCCTAATTGGTTCACACGAACCGACCTGCTCTGATACCACTATTGTAACACCCTAACCCATACTACCCTTAAAAACGTAATTTTAAAAACTTTTCAACAAGTGTAAAGGCAGACTGCCACGCGGTAATTAAAACACAAGCATACACACAGAGCATCATGAAATTTAACATGAAAAGCAACAGCGGATTCCAATCAAACCAAGCATGCATATATATACATATATATATACATAAGCCATATTCATCCCTAAGGATGTCACTTATACAATAACTAGCATATCAAAAAGGTAACACCGATATACGATGAAATCCAAGCGTAATCCCCGACTCGATGTTACATTACCAGAGCATTTACTATTTACAACTCTAGTCAAAGCTAGTACTAAGAGGAGTAATCTATTCTAAGTCTCCTCACCAAAAAGTACTTCAACACCACGCTAAAACCGCAGTCTAAACGTCGGCACCGTCCTCAGCCTGAATATCTGAACCCCCAAAGGTCCAGCAAATAACACAAAGCAGAGAGTTAGAAAACATAACCGCATATCATACGAGTATAAGAAAGGTCTTACACTTTCAAACTACATCATACATATTCTAACTCACGTCAAAACATCGCACCAAACAGTTATCAATTAATAAAGTTTAGCACAGTTCAATCAGATAATGTCACATACCATTTATCAAATATATGCGCATTTACCCTAATGTACCTAATGCCAATCATTCTATGTCATGCCATCCCTAGACACAACTAATGCATGTGGTACCAATTGCCTTTTACCCCTCATGGATAAGTTAAACAGTTTTACATCTTGCCGGATTGTTCGGAACTTACCAAACCTTCATATCCCTCATGGATAAGTTAAACAGTTTTATATCCTGCTGGATAGCAGCTCTAGATCTTATGGATTCATCTAATCCGATCCTCGGCTTCCTTATGGACTCAAAAATCCATTTAAATCTATTGGAACCCTAGTTTCCAATTCAACATATATATACATGAATGCATGTATGTTTACACATATCATCAATATGATATTTCTCTAGCTCGAAGCTACTCATTATGAATGCGGGAACACAATCCTAACACATTCACTTAACATTATAATTTAATGTCAAAACATCACATTGCTCACTTTAAGCTACAACTTATTGCATACACGTTTATCAATCATTTAACGATTAACAATAAGCATTAACAGCATCAACATGTATCAACAATCATGTAAGGATACTCTTAAACCATGTTACAAGTGCCTAGTTACACTTATGAACACTTATCAAAAATTGCAGGTTCAGTACTGTTCGCTAAGCGAATCCGTAGCGAACAGGTAGCGAACTTATTCGCTAAGCGAAGCTTAGTTCGCTGTAGCGAACTACATCAGAGGATTACAGGTACATGGCGAACAGGTAGCGAGCTGGTGGCGAACTTATTCGCTGTAGCGAACTCCTGTTCGCTCAGCGAACTACACCAGAAAGAAAAATCTGTTCTTGAGTTATCTAAGGCGGTTTAACCTCAAATCAACTCAAAAATTCATCTAAACATGTTATAAATTCATATAAACAGTCATTCCAAACATATATGGTATCAAGGAACATTAATCATCCCTTCCAAACATCCAAATACCTCAAATAATCAAAATCAAGCCAATTTCTTGGGTTTTAAGTAACTTTCATAAACTTAACAAAAATGATCCCAACACATACATATTTATCATGGAATCAAGCTAGTGATTAACACATACAAAGTGATGATGAAGAACATCACACTCACATACAAAAGCTTATCAAAAGTCTAAAAGAAATTGAGTGGGAGAGTTCGGGAACGGAGACATAGACAATCTCCCCCCTCCTTGTCACTCAAGAATCATGAATTCTAATCTCTTACCTTAAACAAAGATGATGATCCAAGCCTTCTCTTGCTCAAGCTTTCTCTTAGCCAAAACCCTAGCTCTTGCTCTATCTTGCTTCTACTCACTCAAACTCAAAGAAATGAATTTATGATACTATTCATATGTTTGACTTGCTACTTATACTACTTCTCATTTGTCATGAACCAAGCCCAAATGGCTTAGGCCCATGCCTCTCACGCCCATTAAAGCCCAAAACAAGGTTCTCGCGCCTAATAACTTACGTTCGGCTAAATAATTATTCGCCGCTCACTAAAATAATAAAAGCCAATTAATAAATAAAATAACATTTAATAAAATATACGAATACGAAAAATGGGTCGTTACAAAAGTACAGTGCAAACCTAATATCTTGTTGACTGGTATAACTCGGCCATTTTCCAGAAATTTTAAAATAATTTTATAAGACATTTTTGTCTGGTTATCGCATTATTTACGAATTTTGATTTTGAAAATACAATATCTCCTGTGTTCCAGATTCAAACTCAGAATGTGTGGGCTACAAGTGGACAACCAACTGCCATTAACTCCAATGCCAGTTCTATTCAGACCTCAGAGAGTTGTGTCAGAAATTTTCCATTACAATGCAGTCAAATGGATCATTAGATCTTTGTGTCTATCCATATATTGGACTTCATGTGAGATATGTTAATTCTAAACTTGTTTATGAATAGTAAAGATTTTGACTTTTTATGACGTGTTATGGTAAGCAGGGGCCGGAAAGTTCGGCTTCCTTTTTGATAAACATCCATGAACCTATTATTTGGCGCCTTCATGAAATGATCCAGCAGGTGAAGATCAGTAGACTCTGAATCTCAAACAACTGCTGCATCAGTTGATCCAATCATTCAAATTGGGTAAGCAAGACTCTTGCTTGGATATGCATAATTATCTGCATTGGGCTTCTATAAAGTGCATGACATTACCTTGAATTACAGTGTCCTTAATATTTCGGAATTACAGTGTCCAGGGGAGTGCTTGGATTTTGGGCATCCTTAATGACTGCATTAGGCAACATGGAAAATATGCCGGTAAGTATTTTAATTTCTTTCTATAAGTTACCTTATTTTAAGGGCCCTTCTGTAAATCTCAAGTAGCTTCTTGCTGAAGGTCAGTTATTCAGCCTTTTATGTTTGTTTTCTAACTATGAACATGTTATGTAAGCTTTGTTAATAGCTAAAAAAATTCCAAGTGAATAACAGGGTCATAAAATATCTCATGTATCCAAGAGATGCTGAGACAGAAAGAGAAGCACTGAATGTAATGCAATGAGCAGGTTAAAAATTGATAAAATAGTTGAACCCGAGAAACTTTCAGAGAATTCATGTACTGAATATTTCTATTATCAGAGAAAGTGGAATACAAAATGGGATCCGATTAGAGATTTAGGGCCTGTTTGATTCTGTTTTGTAAAACAGTTCTAGTTTAAAAAATTACAAAATTACCAATCTTGTTTGATTTGATAATTCTACAAAACTGTTTTTGAAAATAGTTTTTATTTAAAAAAAAAAAACTAGAACAGCTAATAGTTGGTTCTGTGGTCAATTTCGCTTTTTAAAAACACCAGGAAACACCCTCATTTAAAGAAATTATTTATTCAAAAAGTTAAACATTTCAATTTTCAATGCATTGACTTCACATAATTTCATAAAAATTTCATAAAAACTTTCTATTTAAGGTGGACACTCGTTAGCAAGACCCATAACTTAAAAACTACATTATAATTAGATGAAACAAAATTTCATTTCAAACAGGTTTATTTATTTTAGCATCTTGAAAACAGTTTTAAAATTAGAGTCACCAGACAAGTTTTTATTTTATTTTCTTCTCAAATTCAGTTTTTAAAAATTGTGATTTATAAAATTGTATTTAAAAACTGAAAACTAAAACCCAATCAAACAGGCTCCTAGTTATTTGTAGTTCTGGCAAATCTGTTAGATCCGTATTGCCCAACACTTCGGGATGTCTGAAATCGAGTAGACCATTACAATAGACTTGGTTTCTCACTCTTACAAAGCTATAACTGGTTTTGTTCAATAGACATGTGACTAAATGTCTCACTTACAGGAGCTATCACGGGACTCTATTAAAGGCTTGGCTTTACAATGTTAGACTATTTTTATGCAATAATCTCAATTTGTGAAACCTTTCTTTTCTGGAGATATATATCTATAAATGCTGAAAATCTTTGCATGATAAGTTTTGAAGCCTTTTTCTGACAAATGAGATGTTATGCCTTAAGTTTACTTGGTTTTAGGATTTGGAGAATTTCGTGGTGCTAATGATAAATGCATACTTCTGATCCATGTCAGGATAAACCAGAGGTTCAACGAAAACATAAATATGAGGTAAACTTCTATGATTAGCATGGCTATCTCAAATATCCGGAAAGATCTTCTAGGCCAACCGCTTCAGCTACTCTCAGGGGTTGATATATTTAGTAATGCAAGTAGTTCACTTGGACATATGAGCAAAGGTGTAGCTGCATTGTCTATGGATATGGATAAGAAGTTCATTCAAAGTCGACAGCGACAGGTTTTGTCTAGTATGTTCTTTTCCTGTGCTTTAAATTGTGATAGCCACATTGATATTACCACCAGACCTAAAATTTAAAGCTTTTAAGTAGTACTTTCCCGACATAATTTTTTTCTTAATCTCATTTTTCGTTTTAAAAAATCACAAAGGGAAAAGATAACAAAGCAGTTATTGCAAGTAATATCATGTAAGAAGTGTTTACATGTGAATTTTTTTTTTAGTGTTTTTGTATTGCTATTTTCTTGGATATAATAATAAGTTGCTTCGGTTTGTAGGTACGTTTTGCTCACTGGAAGTTTCTTAAAACTGTTGTTAACAAGCTGTTCGAGTTTATGCATGAGACACAACCTGGAGTTCAGGTTATTTTTATTCTTTGAAGCTCAGTCAGTTTCCACTTGTGTATTACTTGTAATGATATTATTATTTATTTATAATAATTGGTAAAACAAATCCAGGATCTGATTTATTTTCCTCCCTTTCCCATTCTCTCGAATTCAAAAAATAAAACGAGACTAATATTTGTTTCACAATTCTTCCATATATATTATGTATGTGATGTGCTATAATGCATAACCGTCAATGTAATTGCTATTTAAGGAACTTATGATCAAACCATTAAACAACAACGTAGTAGTGTGGATTCGCTTCACTCTCAATTTGAATTGTCAAGGTTATTATTTTATTGCTTTTTGTTTAAATCCATGTTTAATTGTGTGTTGTTGTTATATACTTATTACTATCTTGATGTGGAATTGTAGGAACTTGTTACTCTGAGTTCTCATCCACTATTAAAGTCACCAGATGTTGGAAAACATTTATGTTGATGTGAAGGTATTGAACTCTATGAATGACCTAAATTTTCACTTTTTTGCAGTAGATCTGTAATTCTGAATTGATATTTGCGTATCTTTCTTTCAAGAAAATGTACTGTTAGTTATTTATATAACATAGATTGTGTGAAGTTCACTAATTTCACTTATATCAATGTGTAAGGTATATTATGTAACAAATATCGAAGCCTAACTCATCCTTACAAAACCGGCTTGTAAGGTGAGGATTGCCTCCTCTTTATAAACTCTTCTCAAGAATCCTATCTATCCGATGTGGGACTAAATCGGCTTGTAAGGTGAGGATTGCCTCCTCTTTATAAACTCTTCTCAAGAATCCTATCTATCCGATGTGGGACTAAATCCCACCGAGTGTTGGCCGCTAACATATTAAGTATATTCACTGATTTCTGTAACACCCAAACCCGTTATTTAATTAACTCTGCCTTTATAAAATCTTTTTCGAAAATACGCAGCGGAAAATTGAAAATATGATTATAAAGCGCTGGTTTGAATATCACAAACTTCATTCAAAGATAATACTAAATACATTTATCTAGTAAAATATTCGAATGAACTAAAACCAAAACCTCGCATCGAACGATGCGTTATTAGTTATACAAAACGGATACTTTTCAAATGAAAGCTTAAGACCAACAGAGTATACTAAGAGGACTACATGCATATACATATAAAAACCCCTTTTTCCCGTGTCTCAATCAGAGCAGAGCTTCACCATTGCACTCGGACGAGGCTAACACATAACCTGTCAACCTGGACCCCCAAAGGTCCAGCAATTAACACAAAGCAGAGAGTTAGAAAACATAAACATAAATATAAGTGTGAGTAGTATACTACACACTCCACACGCTATCATACATTTCTAACTCACGCACATACATCGTCAAATACGACTACCAATTAATCATCCATTTACAAACACACCAATCATATAGTTTCACGTCTTCTCGGACACTACCAAAGTGTACATTTTATAGTCATGACGGACTCTACACTTGTTCATTTTATTGTCATGACGGACTCTACATTTGTTCATTTTATAGTCATGACGGACTCTACTCATATACCAAGACATGGCAACAATCACAGTATTAAACAATTAGTAAATACCAAAGCTTAACACATACGGAAAACACATTACAATCCAATCAGATAATGTCACATAACAATGATCAAATACATGTGCATTTACCCTAATGCATCTAATGTCAATTATCCAATGTCATGTCATCCCTAGACACGACTAATGCATGTGGTACCCATTTACATTGTTCAGATTTCAGTCATGACGGACTGTTCAGATTATAGTCATGTACGGACTGTTCAGATTATAGTCATGCACGGACTGTTCAGATTATAGTCATGCACGGACTCTACATCAGTTTTACATCATGCAGGATGCTGGCCAACTTAGACCATCTCATTCAGTTTTACATCGTTGCTGGATGGTGTCAGTTTTAGATCATGCAGGATCATCATCAATACAGTTTAAAATCATGTCGGATCTCGGTTATCATCAACCATCTCACTCACAAAGAGGAGTCACACAGTTTTATATCATGTTTGGATATGGGCTCTAGATTTCGGATAACATAATCCCATCTTCGGCCACTTTTGGAAAACATAGTCCATTTACTCTATTGGAATACACATGATTCCAATATCACAATTTATTCATGAATGCATGATTACTTTTAAACACATCAAATACATGACGCTATCTAGCTCGAAGCTATTCATTCACTGATGCGGAAACACAATTCCAACATCTAACACATTAGGATAACACAATATCCTATCACTCGAATCATAATTATTCACATGATAATTATCTGCATAACCATTTTTATACACACAAGGTTTCATTTACACTTATGTCATAAAACATACATCATTCTCTTATCATTGCAAATTAATGCTAAAACATATACATTGCTCACTTTAAGCTACAACTTATTGCACACACGTTTATCGATCATATAACGATTAACAATAAGTATTAACAGTATCAACATGTATCAACAATCATGTAAGGATACCCTTAAACCATGTTACAAGTGCCTAATTACACTTACAAACATTAACAAAATTTGCTGTCACAGAGGCCTTCGCTAAGCGAAGCCTTAGCGAGACTTGGCGAACCTCACCAGGAAGTCACCTGCTCATGGCGAGCTTTGGCGAGCTTCAGCGAACCTGTTCGCTACAGCGAACTCCTGGTCGCTTAGCGAACCACACCAGAACAGAATATCTGTTCTTGAGTTATCTAAGGCGGTTTAACCTTAAATCAACTCAAAAATTCATCTAGACATGTTATAAATTCTTATAAACAGCTAATTCAAGCATATATGGTATCAAGGAACATTAATCATCCCTTCCAAACATCCAAATACATCAAACAATCAAAATCATGCCAATTTCTTGCAAAATAAGCAAAGTTGCATAAACATGCAAATCATTGATCAAACATCTACATATTCCCATTTTCAACTCCCCAAAGTTGTTTACTTCATCTACCATGAGTTCACTACACATGTTAGGATCAAAAGAATCCATTTTCCATTAAGAAAATCACCCACAAAACCCACAAGAAAATAGAGTGGAAAGAGTTTGGGAATGGAGGAATCGACATCCTCCCCTCTTTCGAATCACTCACGAATATGTAATCTAACTCTCGTACCTTAGCTCGACGATTCCTCAAGCTTGCTCTTCTCTTTCTCTCCCACGAGCTCTCCCTCTCCCTCATGAGCTCCTCCTCTTGCTCTTTCTCAAGAATTGCAACTTATGAGACTATTCATGGTTGACTTGGCTACTTATAGCTCCTCTCTATTCTCATGGATCAAAGCCCACTTGGCTTAGGCCCAATGCCTATTCCACGCCCAAAGGCCCAAACAACATAACTTCTCGCTCATTAACTTACGTTCTCGCTAAATGATTATTCGCCGCTTAATAATTTAATTATAAATCACGCCCTCGCGTAATAAAATAATTAAATAACGAATACTAAATTTTGGGTCGTTACAACTCTACCCCCCTTAAAAGATTTTCGCCCTCGAAAATTACCCGACTCAAACACAACTCCGGATAAACTCCCTCATCCGACTTTCTAATTTCCAACTTGCATTCTAACCAACGGGTTTTCTAGTCATAATACCTTAACCGATACGGTCTCTTACACAAACTCCGATTCAAAATCACGCTTCTTCTGAATTCGTACCAACAACACACACAAACTCCAAACCAAACCAAGTTTGACAAAATCAGTCAATCCCAATCGACACAATCTCGTCTACTCATCAACAATAGATCAAGGACAGCTAATCCCTTGATTTGTCGATAGATAGTCAACAATCGTGATGATGGCATAAACCATTCTCATCAAACTACTTAAAACTTTCTCTTAACATCTTACGGTACTCGCAGCACCACTCCAAAACAAAACCACTTAACCCAAAATACTCCGAAAGACCCTTCCGTTGCATACTTCACAACCTTTCAAATTCCATAAGTTCTTAACTGCGTCGAATCTCACTCCAACCATTCATTCGGTAGCACAACCTCTACACTCATCTACTGTCTAACTTCTCAAGGTTCTTAACACATTCCAAAAATATACTATCCAACCGTCAAATTCCTTTTTCCTTGCAATTCCCTAAATCATCGCGTCGAACATTCAACATAACTGTTTTATTTTCCAAATAATCTCTTATCCAATTTCTGACTTCCTTAACATGACCTTTCCAATGTCACTTTTCCGTCAAGGTACTTTTATCCAAAATATTACCTTAAGTCACTCGTCGACTAACTATCATTTCATCGTCCATGATGAAAATATCCAAAATATTTTATTTCCTTACCACATAGGATTACTATACTACTCCAACATATACGATGCTCCCAACATCACTTAGCCTCCACCGACTTTTTCCATTCCATAAATAATTTTCCAATTGCTACAAAACATCTCTGATACTTACTTCAAGCATCACTTCCAAATTCTCAACACACATTTTCCAAACACAACAATTACTTATGTGTGAGATAGTCCTTTCCGCAAATTCTTACTTGACATAAGTCACTTTCTTACGTCTCTCTAATACTCATGCTTGACACGTTTCCAAAGGCTAACTTTCTTATCCCCAAACATCCAAAGATAACACTTCGCACTTAGCTTCTCATCAACCTCTAAGGTTTCATCCAATCTTAGACACTAGTTGTCTGATTATCGTCCAAATGGATTCATTTTCCTTCCTCTATAAACTTCTTATGAAATCCTTCGATTTGTTATCTCACTTCCATCTTGGAATAACTCTACTACTTGTACAATCCACTACCACTCGATAACTTAACAAGTATACCAATTTCTAACACGGTATTTCTTAATTCCATTCTCATCTACTTCTGAGAATTCACTTCTTTTTCCTTGGTTAAATAACACTAACGGTTCTCCAACCTTCACATCTATTTTCTAAGCTTCTCAAATCTTTCCAAGAAATGACTACTCGGTTCTAACACACTCAGCCGCTATAAATCCTTCCTAGGCTCTTCTCGATCACCTAGTAATTCCATATTTAATCTCAGCTACTATCAAAAGTTGATTTCCAAACAACCATGATCTCCGTCTTGTTGATTCCAACACAACTCTCATCAGATTCCTCTGAAAACTTTTCATCAACAAAGCTTCCATCTTTATCACTCTTCCTCCTCTTTGAGGATGAACCATCAAGTGAAAGACAACCAAACAATGGAACATTCTTGCTACGAGTTCCGCTAGAAACACCACCAGTCCCACTTATTGTAATCGGGTTTTCAGTTCCCTAACCACACCTTCAATCCTTGACATCAATCTCCCACTTAACTTAACCCTCAAGGTACCCACCATTCGCATACTCGTCGTATGATCATCACTAGGTTTTCTTACCCTCGACGCACACGTCTTCTCCGTTTCCCAGCAACGGTGTTCACTTATCATTCAATCTGCTCCATCGTTCCCCAATGGCCACATTCTCCCTACGGCTAAACAACTTCATTCCGACTCACTCCGAAATGATCATCTGATACTTCCTCCAAAATATTCTTCAAATAAGAACTCCACTTCGAACGACGCTACTCAATCTTAAACAATCCACTTCAAGAACATCTCAATTCGTCCTTATTTCTCGCGTTCGAAACATCTTGGAGAGACAAAATCTTCTCCCCCACTTATCTCAACCCCACCTTTATACTTCCACTAGAACATCCGGTGTAAGCACCTAACCGTCCTATCGATTCCAAATCTATTCCTCCCAAGAGAAATCTAATACCGACAGCATTCACATGCATGTCGTATGCAAAGGGTAAACATAAGGTAAGATATCTAAGCATCTACTCAAACCCCCGGTGCAGTCCTCTTGACATACACACCACTACAAAATACATAAACACACTATTCCCATCTATGCTAATGTAACAACCTACGTAACAACTAGCATACATAATTACTACCACATGTCTATACATATATTTATAACTAAACTATATGTAAGACAATGAAACATCCATGTACACAAGACATCGAGTCAAGTACATGCATTACATTTCGTTTGTTCGCATACTTACAACATCTACTCAAACATGTATAAAACATAGCATGTTCTCAAACAAGTTCTCATCATGAGAATACATTCACATAGTTCAATTAAAGAACCACACTAAGTACTAGTAATCAATCTACCACATGTTATAAACAAACATATAACAACACACATTAGGATCTACTTACATCCTACTCCTTTCTCACTCTAGTGAAAAATTCATTTTCACTTACTCAAAAGAAAATAATCTTATGTTTTCAACAAAATCTTCATCACATGCAGTTTTACATCATGCTGGATCATTAACTATTAGCAATAAGCATCTACAAACCAAAAGTTCAAACCACACAAATTTTTAAAACTTTAAGCATAAAAATACTCAACCACTACTTGACTTGATAACTTATAACAATGATAAGTATCAATCGCATCAAGTACACACAACAAGAAAAGACAGACACAACTGGCACACACGCTCACTCGATCTGACTGCACAGAACGGCTCTGATTGACACATAACCTCACAGTCCGAAGACAACTGCTCTGATACCACTTTGTAACACCCAAACCCGTTATTTAATTAACTCTGCCTTTATAAAATCTTTTTCGAAAATACGCAGCGGAAAATTGAAAATATGATTATAAAGCGCTGGTTTGAATATCACAAACTTCATTCAAAGATAATACTAAATACATTTATCTAGTAAAATATTCGAATGAACTAAAACCAAAACCTCGCATCGAACGATGCGTTATTAGTTATACAAAACGGATACTTTTCAAATGAAAGCTTAAGACCAACAGAGTATACTAAGAGGACTACATGCATATACATATAAAAACCCCTTTTTCCCGTGTCTCAATCAGAGCAGAGCTTCACCATTGCACTCGGACGAGGCTAACACATAACCTGTCAACCTGGACCCCCAAAGGTCCAGCAATTAACACAAAGCAGAGAGTTAGAAAACATAAACATAAATATAAGTGTGAGTAGTATACTACACACTCCACACGCTATCATACATTTCTAACTCACGCACATACATCGTCAAATACGACTACCAATTAATCATCCATTTACAAACACACCAATCATATAGTTTCACGTCTTCTCGGACACTACCAAAGTGTACATTTTATAGTCATGACGGACTCTACACTTGTTCATTTTATAGTCATGACGGACTCTACATTTGTTCATTTTATAGTCATGACGGACTCTACTCATATACCAAGACATGGCAACAATCACAGTATTAAACAATTAGTAAATACCAAAGCTTAACACATACGGAAAACACATTACAATCCAATCAGATAATGTCACATAACAATGATCAAATACATGTGCATTTACCCTAATGCATCTAATGTCAATTATCCAATGTCATGTCATCCCTAGACACGACTAATGCATGTGGTACCCATTTACATTGTTCAGATTTCAGTCATGACGGACTGTTCAGATTATAGTCATGTACGGACTGTTCAGATTATAGTCATGCACGGACTGTTCAGATTATAGTCATGCACGGACTCTACATCAGTTTTACATCATGCAGGATGCTGGCCAACTTAGACCATCTCATTCAGTTTTACATCGTTGCTGGATGGTGTCAGTTTTAGATCATGCAGGATCATCATCAATACAGTTTAAAATCATGTCGGATCTCGGTTATCATCAACCATCTCACTCACAAAGAGGAGTCACACAGTTTTATATCATGTTTGGATATGGGCTCTAGATTTCGGATAACATAATCCCATCTTCGGCCACTTTTGGAAAACATAGTCCATTTACTCTATTGGAATACACATGATTCCAATATCACAATTTATTCATGAATGCATGATTACTTTTAAACACATCAAATACATGACGCTATCTAGCTCGAAGCTATTCATTCACTGATGCGGAAACACAATTCCAACATCTAACACATTAGGATAACACAATATCCTATCACTCGAATCATAATTATTCACATGATAATTATCTGCATAACCATTTTTATACACACAAGGTTTCATTTACACTTATGTCATAAAACATACATCATTCTCTTATCATTGCAAATTAATGCTAAAACATATACATTGCTCACTTTAAGCTACAACTTATTGCACACACGTTTATCGATCATATAACGATTAACAATAAGTATTAACAGTATCAACATGTATCAACAATCATGTAAGGATACCCTTAAACCATGTTACAAGTGCCTAATTACACTTACAAACATTAACAAAATTTGCTGTCACAGAGGCCTTCGCTAAGCGAAGCCTTAGCGAGACTTGGCGAACCTCACCAGGAAGTCACCTGCTCATGGCGAGCTTTGGCGAGCTTCAGCGAACCTGTTCGCTACAGCGAACTCCTGGTCGCTTAGCGAACCACACCAGAACAGAATATCTGTTCTTGAGTTATCTAAGGCGGTTTAACCTTAAATCAACTCAAAAATTCATCTAGACATGTTATAAATTCTTACAAACAGCTAATTCAAGCATATATGGTATCAAGGAACATTAATCATCCCTTCCAAACATCCAAATACATCAAACAATCAAAATCATGCCAATTTCTTGCAAAATAAGCAAAGTTGCATAAACATGCAAATCATTGATCAAACATCTACATATTCCCATTTTCAACTCCCCAAAGTTGTTTACTTCATCTACCATGAGTTCACTACACATGTTAGGATCAAAAGAATCCATTTTCCATTAAGAAAATCACCCACAAAACCCACAAGAAAATAGAGTGGAAAGAGTTTGGGAATGGAGGAATCGACATCCTCCCCTCTTTCGAATCACTCACGAATATGTAATCTAACTCTCGTACCTTAGCTCGACGATTCCTCAAGCTTGCTCTTCTCTTTCTCTCCCACGAGCTCTCCCTCTCCCTCATGAGCTCCTCCTCTTGCTCTTTCTCAAGAATTGCAACTTATGAGACTATTCATGGTTGACTTGGCTACTTATAGCTCCTCTCTATTCTCATGGATCAAAGCCCACTTGGCTTAGGCCCAATGCCTATTCCACGCCCAAAGGCCCAAACAACATAACTTCTCGCTCATTAACTTACGTTCTCGCTAAATGATTATTCGCCGCTTAATAATTTAATTATAAATCACGCCCTCACGTAATAAAATAATTAAATAACGAATACTAAATTTTGGGTCGTTACAATTTCAATTCTTCTCTTCATGTATATACTAAGAAAATGTACATGCTTTGTTTTTTATTAACTATTTAGGTTTTATCCTGTTCATTATAATGTTTGTCGATCTTTTAAATTGTGCTGAGTGATGACTTATATTACCAGGTGATTTATTTGGCGCTCTTAGGGCACGACTCAATGATAGCAACAAAAAACTAGTCATGGCTACCTTGACATCAATTGGTAATGTTGCATCTGCAATGCGTCAAGCAAAGTTTGTGAATTGTGTTCGGCTTTTGTATTTTCTTTCTAGTTGTTAATGTTGCATTTCCTTGTTTAAAAAGTTTAACTTTTTGAATGGTTTATTGCAGAGCTTTCTGTCGGATATTTTGAAATGTCTTGGGGACAACAGGAAGTACATGAGAGTATGTGTTTTGAATACTCTTGACTCTGCAAATCAGATATTGAAAACCCCTTAAAAAGCAACCATGTGTTTGATGCATTTTATATGTGCTGGTCAATATTTTCATGTTGCATTTCTCTGACTTTGAATAACCTAAGTCGGATCTATATGGATTTTTACAAGTTCCTCAATGCATTTTTTGCTATATTTACGAATAGCAATTAGTAAATCAGTGTCCTTCTGTTCTAGATACACAATGTGTACTGCTCGTCTTTCCAAACTGTAGCTAAAGCTGCAATCTAGTATCATGACCCTAATCTATGAGAAGGTATGCTTAAAATTTATTGGTTGTACATAATAATGAAATTCACATGTTGTCGGTCATCATAATGATTTTTGGTCTGCAGTTATACCTTCAAGTAGTCAAAAGGTAATGTTTTTTTTAGACCTGGGTAGTTTTTCTTGATTAATTATCAATTACTAATGCAACTTGCATTTTAATACTTGCAAATCAGAAAGATCAAAAGAAAGAAAATTTTCATAAAGCAAATGTACTACATTGTTTATGAACTATTTCTAGCTTAGTTTTATTAGTTCTCCAAATTGTTTATGAACACAGGTTATTGTTTATATAAAATCAACTTCACTTCATTTTATTATTTTTTTTATAAAAATAGTTGATATATAAGCTCATATGCTACAAGTGCATAGTTAAGCTGTTAATTCAAACATGATCTAAATCTGTAGCTGATTTTGCTTTTCATCCAGGGCTGAAAAGTTTTGCTGGTCTAAAGAGGAAGTTAGCTGATGAAGTAGGAAAATGCAAAGGTCTAAAGTCAGTGCTATACATATTAATTGTGTCAGATAAGAGAAGCTACTCTTTTTTCCTTGTCCTCTCTTTCAGAACAACTGCTTGAGAAACATGTACACGATATTGATTTCAGTTTTCTTAATTCTTATGGGCTGATATACATGCTTAAAATTTATATCTCCATTTTCAATAACTGGGTTATATTTTGCACTGAGATATACTTATACTTTGATATATATTTTATGTTTTTCATATAGGAGTCAGGGTTTCGGCCAAGTAACTTAAAGAACATGGTTGAACAGATTGTTGCCGAGGACTTTCTAATAGGTCATTTCTCAAATGCTTCCTTAAGCTTCCGTTACGCTTCAGTTATGATGCATGCGCGTGTGTATTTATTTCACTTTCCCTCTTTTTTTGTGACAGATTCTCTTGAATACCCCTTTCTATATGCTCGTATCTTTACTACAGTTGCCAAATTCTCCTCTGTGGTAACTATTTTCTGTCCTATTTTATTTTCTCAGATAGGCACTCTTTCTCTGTCAAACTTTTAACTTCTCTTAATTTACAAATAAGCAGCACTTTCCAATCCCATTCTTTTTTTATTTGTTTATTTTTTTAATAAAGATTCACTTTAGTTTAAAATTAGAATCAATTCAGTCTCCCCTTTTTATTTATTTTTAAAAGTAGAGCCGCATAGTCTTACTACTACTCCTAATTTCCTAAACGTGTAAACCACAATATAACTACTTTTAAAGTTTGCTATTTTTTATGTTTAATTATTTGTTTTAAGAATATAATTTTATTATTCTAAGTATATAACTATATTAAAAAAAAAATTATACGAGCGTACCCGTACCTTAATTTTTCTAAAAATGTCGTACCACGTACCGGTACCGTACCTGCACCTATGCAACATAGGTAAGCAAACACGTCTCAATTTGTATTCTTTGTACATCAAGCTTTCTTCTAACTTTTAATCTGATAGGCCTCCACCTGTAAAAGTAGGTGCCTGCAGGGCATTTGCTCAACTTCTACCTAAAGCAAAGAAAGTAATTGTCCAACCACAGTTATTCGATTTATTTTCATCCCTCACGGATCTTCTTAATCATTTACTGTACAATATAAATCCCTTTTTCGAATATATTTTGCTATTGTTGCTGTGTAGTTAACTTAATATGGTTTCCAGGCATCATATGGTTTCCTTGCATACGATACTTGAAACGTTGCAAGAAGCAGTAAAGGCAGGTTAGGAATATCTTTCTATGGAAATTACTAATTTACTCTTCTATCCCCACACAATTGACTTTATTTTTTTTTTCTTTTTTGTGATACAAATCACTGTTTGGTTCAAATGCTCACTGAGAAATTTCGCCTTTTCATTCAATAACCAAGGTAAGGTATATTAGGAGTTGCAACTTTTGATATCGTTGCATTAAATATTTCATTTTCATTCTCGAAGCTGATCAAATGTGTGTTATTTGATAATGATGCAGAGGCTGTTTTTTCTCAAACTAAACCTATTGCTACATCAGTAAAGGATGGTTTTAATGTCTGTATATTTGCTTATGGGCAAACTGGAACTAGTAAAACATTTACAATGGAGGGAACACCAGAAGAGAGGGGAGTTAATTACCGAACACTTGAAGAATTGTTTAGGATATCCGAAGAGAGAAAGGGTGTAATGAAGTATGACTTACATGTTAGTATGTTGGAGGTTTACAATGAGAAGATAAGAGATCTTCTAGTGGAAAACTCTACCCAGCCTACTAAGAAGTGAGTTTTAATTCTTCTTAATCTAATTAGCACTGTAGTTTTTAGTTCCTTTATTTTAAATTTCAAAATAGATAGTCATTTCATATGTTCTTAACAAAAACCAAATTTGAGAAAGCCGACTGGTTATTGCTAGGTTGGATAATGAGTCTGTAAGAAATGTGCACTATTTTAGTCTCCAGGCTTATGTAAAATCTGACTACAGTCCGAGCATTCTGTAAGCATTTCTTTATTTGTAAAAATTCTTTATTATTGTTTGTCTTCACCTTCTCTTTTCTGGCTACATTTTTCCATCAAATATGTGCAAATGGTTTTGTTTGTCCTTGTAATCATTGATGTCTTTAATTTCTTGACAGTCACTTCGATTAATGGAGCATGAGAATTCTAAGATTTTGAATGCAAAAGGCGAGCTTAGCGATGAAAAGCTCTCTTCATATGAAAAATGTAACACCCAAACCCATTAATTAAATATTTCTACCTTTAGTAAAATCTTTTTCAAAATACGCAACGGAAAGTAATGTTCGATATTATAAAAGTTGTGATTCGAGTATTACATTCTTCAATCAAAATAATACTAATGTAGTTAATTAGTAAAAATACTTGTTTATACAAATCTTAAATCAAATAATATATTTATTGATTATACAAAACAACCTAGATAAGGTGACTCTATATACAATATAAAACCCCTTTTCCCGTGTCACAATCAGAGCGGAGCTTCACCGACGACTCGACATCGAATACCACAAAATCCTGTAAAATCTGGACCCCCAACGGTCCAGCACATAACACATAAAAGAGAGTTAGACATCATACTCAAAATATAAGTGTAAGTAAAACGGTACTTAAACACTTCATACTCATGCATATATCATACATCTATACATATTCACCAACATCTATCATTCCATTATAATCTACCAGACAAATTATAATTCAAACATCACTTATACGTCAACAATTATGACATAATCAATCATCCACAAAATACACCAAATCATATAGTTTCACGTCGTCTCGGACAATACCAAAACATCAACAAATATCACATAACTCAATTACAAATAGGAATATACATAAAGTTCCTAATGTAATCTAACACCACAAATACATTGTTCAGATTATAGTCATGACGGACCCTGCGTTGTTCATTTTATAGTCATGACGGACTCTGCTCCTCACATACAGATTAACAATCAACATTTACCAAGTATGTGTCAAACATCATTTATCATAAAATGCACACATAATCCCTAATGCAATCTAACGCTTCACATTCATGTTATGTCCTCTAGACACCTCTAATGCATGTGGTACCATCGTCTTTATCAGAGTATCTCACCACTGATATCCGTCTTTATCAAACAAACATAGTTCGATATTCGTCTTTATTGGACAAGCCAATATCCCTAAATATTCATGATGCATGCACTCAAAACTCATGAATATATCCATCAACAATTGGCATATAGCCCATCAACAATAACGTGGAACACTATCCAACGTCCGTCTTTATTAAGATAATCAATACCTTAATATACGTCTTTATTAGAATAACATAATTCTAATATCCTTCTTTATTAAGTTGATTAACACCTTAATATACTTCTTTGATATTTAAACAAACATCATCAACAATCAACAACAATTATAATCAACAATTCATCAACACATCATTCTTCATCAACAAGCAATCAATCATGTAAGAATACCATTATCATGAAGAATAAGACACTGATTTGAAACTACATGCTAAGGAAGATAGCAGATGAAAATTTGTGAAATCTGCAGTATTTTCGCCTGGGGCGGAAAAATTCCTGAAGTAACTGGTTTGCTCTCTGTTCTGCCGTTTCAGGCGAAATTCTGGCGCCTGGGGCGAAATACTTGCGTTTTCTACACCAAATCGCCCAAAAATCCCATTTTTCATGTTATAAATCCCAAAAGAGTTTGTATTCAAGCATAACAAACATGGATAAACACAAAAGGACAGTTCATTTCTCATATCTACATCATAAACATCGAAAAAGTAAAGATTGAACACTTTTTCATCAAAACTCTCAAGAACACAAAGTTCTTGAGTTTAATCTTTCATAAACTCGTTTTTTAACCATTAAATCCGTCCATTAATCATGTTAAAAGCATGTTAAACATATTAAGAACCTTAGGAACGATTTCCATCAAGAAAATCCGTTCTAAGCTAAAACGAAAATGGGGTGGAGGAAGTTCGGGTGAGGAGAAATCGACATTCTCCCCTTCCTCGGGTCACCCACGAATATGAAATCTACTCTCTTACCTTGGATCGACGAACTCACGAAGATTGCTCCTCGAATCCCTTCTCCAAGCTCTTGCTCTAGCTCCATGCTCTCCCTTCTCTCTTCATTCTCCCAAAATTAAGAAAAATGAACTCTTTCTCTCACTACAAGGCTAAATAGCGCCCCCCTCTAGCTCACAAGGCCCAATGGGCCTCAAGCCCAATAGCTTGGCCCAACTCCCGTTAACTCTCACTAACTCGCGCGTTAACTAAAACTCTCGATAAATAACTTAAAGTTACTATCTTACTTAAAAACCACATCACCAAATAATTAAACACTTAAATAGTGAATAATAAATTTGGGTCGTTACAAAAAACTTCGTAAATCCTATGATCATTTGTACCACAATGTCTCATCGTAAGTTGCTTTCGTATAGTTGACTTTTCATGTTTACATGTCAAATGGCTACTTCATTTTGTATATCTATTATTTACATATGTTTTTGCAAAAAGTACTATGAACCCAATTTAAGGTTTACATGTATGGCTGCCCATGCATATTTTGGCCTTTCAGTGCGTTATTTGTATATATTTTGGCCATTCAGTTGGTTGGAAACATAAGTACATTTTGTTTCATATATACTGAGTTAAGACTAAGGTGGACTTTATCTCTCTCATCGAGGTTCCCCCAAAATTGATAAAAATAGATAATTTGAAATGTCTCTGCAAGATAGTTTTGTTTTACTTGTTATAAAATTTTGACGTTTCATTCATGCCGACGATGTTGTCTGTCTAATGTAGACTATAAGTGGAATATGTTGCTTTGATGTCTCTAATTATTCCATTTAATTCTTCTGTGCTGTAATTATGGTTGTCTTGTTACAGATTAGCTGAAGCACTTGATATGCATCCTCCTGTAATGCTGGAGGATGGCCACACAACAAGGGTAACTAGTGGTGAGGAGGATGTTTCTTCTGCTGCTGGGTAAGATTATGTTGTTGAACCCATATGGGATGATGAAAACACAAGGGCTTTTAATGAATGTTTACCGGATCTTAGGTTTGTATATCCAAGGAACCTCTTTATTAATGAGACCTACATTTAGAAATCCATTCATTATTCCATGTGTTCACTGTATTATTTAAAATTTTGATGTAAACGGCAATGGTTTAAAAATTTCTTTAGTTGGTGTACAGTTGGTTTATTTATTTATTTTTTTTTTTTTGGGAAAAACCATTGTTTTATTTTAGATGGAACTTTATCCTGCTTGCTTTTCTCCAGAGCTTTTGTTCCTGCTGTGCTTTTGAGCTACCTGTGAAGGGTCAAGACCATATAAGTTCATATAGCTGCTGATTACCTAGTTGACGAAGCTACAAATATGGTAAATCTTTTATTCCTCTTCTCTGAAGTAGCTGAGACCCTATTTACTATGTGAAAAGTGAAAGCATTATCTAAAATTCGTGTTCACTTTAATTTGCTAACATGGAGATAAGAATCTCTTTTTTTTTTTTTGACTGAAGATTACTTTTGAAGTAAACAAATGGTGTGCACTTTTTGGAACGATGAAAATGCCAAAAAGAATTCATTATCTCCAAAAAAAACACATATTTTCTTTCCATGACGATGGTTCACTGCAAGAGTCCCACATCTTATTAGAAAGTTAAAATGAACACATATTTTGAAAATGCAAATAGAAAATGTTTTCATAAAGTCAACGGGGCCTTAAATTTTCTGTTTCAAAAGAAAAAATTTCATTGCTGTCATGCTAATGATATCTATTAAAAAAAAGCATCAAGAAGGAAGCTTGTTGGACCATATCAAACATTACAACTGGGAATAAACAGCAGATTCAGGTACAGTAGAATTGTATGATAATTATAATTTGATATTGTTCACAACGTTCTGATTGCAGTGAACGTTTCCTCAACTCCTTTATCATAACAGAATTGTTCTCCATTATTGACAGGTACCTAGTAAGTCAGGGGTGTATTAAGCCCTTGTGTGATCTCCAAATTGAAAGTCAGGGGTGTATTATTGAAACTCATAATATTGAAACTCATACATCTTCTATCCCACTTGATGGGTCTTCGATATCAGCACTGAGATTGTAATAATGTATATATTTACGCTTCAAAAGAATGAATATGGTAAGCAATAACTCTCTAATAACTCTGTAGTATAATGTCACTAGTTAAGTTGGAAGCTTATCCCGTTGTTTCTAATATTCTTGTTAGGATTATAAAACACTACATTCGGGGTTGTTTTTGGCCAGCATATGGCTACTATCCTAGTATTATTGTAGATATATGCTACTTGGAGAATTAAGCCTGAAGGTTGGAGAGCCAAGGTAGTAGGTTTCAGAAACTTTAAAAAAAATCATTTTCTTATTTTTATATTTGTTTTTTAGTAAAATAGTTTAGACTCTTGTTTGAAGTTTTTAGATTCATTTGTGCTTGTAATGTGACCAATAAGAATGAACCAGCTAATCTTGTTTGAACATGTGCAGTGTTGTCTCATTTATCTTATTCAGAGTTCAATTTTTGGAGGTGGCTTCATAACTATTTGCATTTCATGTCTGCTGTATTCTTTTGGAGCACATCTTTCTGGATTTCCTTTGATTAAAAGTGGAGTTTGGCATCTATCTGCATTTGAGCACCTGTGTTCTATACATTTTGCAATTTTTCAGCTAAGTTATCGTGTTTTAAGCTGCACTTTATGTTAGTTAGACTTTGGCTAGCCCACCTTTCAAGTAGTTTTCTGTTCCATTGTTTTCTTATTTGCTTTTCTGCTTTAATTTCGTTGAAACTTTTAAGATTTACAAATAATGACTCATGATTATGAGTTATCTGTTTACAGTGGCTGTAGATTTATTGGTGTCAATATAAATGTATGGTGTGGGATTTTGGTTTCTGTTTTATCTTTTCCGAAAAGAACTCAACATAGACAATGTTGCATTCTCCTGGTGTTTATGCATGCACATATTGCTACTTACCAGTAACGGTTTTGGATTTTAATTCTTATCAGTAAAATAAGTTTTTATTTCAGTGTTTGGTTACTAAGCTTTTTTATGATGTTTATGGTCTTTTTTATATTGACTTGCCTTTTGTGAAGTAAATTCATGTCAATATTAAAAAACCACTACCTTGCCCAAGACGGAACCAAAAGTTGGCTTTATGTTTATGATTATGATGATGCGTTGCTTATAAACCTCTCTTTCATTCATTCTGATTTGGCTGGAGTCCGCACGTCAAATGAACGAAAGGAAAATTCTGCTGGAAGGAATTCAATGACAACAAACACACAGAAAGCCTTGCAAGACCAATAAGCAGGGTATCCATTGCTATGAGACCACCACCTGTACAATCAACAACACAGGTTGTTTTGTTATTTCTTTTTCCCTTTCCACCTGTTTTCTTTCTTGGATATAGAATTTAGGGAAAATGTAATTGACCTCCCCTGAAGTTTCCTTAAACAACAGAGACACCCCCTCTAGTTTTCATAAAACACTCACCTCTTCCGAAATTGATCTGTGCTTCTCTCTGTCACTCAACCGTATCCTAAGCTCTCCACAGATCAAAATCTTATAGGAAAATCAAATCTGCTGGCCGATGTGAATTTCTAATGAGAGAATTTAGGGATTTGAAAAATTAGGAATTTGAAGAGAAAGAAAGCATTGAGTTTAGCCAAAATTCAGATTGTCAAAATATTAGTAGTGCTTTTTTTTTCTTCCTATTCTTTGTGCACCGACAATGTATTGCCCACTGTTTCATGTTCCAGTATGGTAGTAGTTCCTGCATTGTGCTTTGTTAGATTTTCTTTCAAACATGATTATTTATCATTTAGCGTATTAAAAAAATGGAAACCCGTCTTAGAATAGCAGTTTCATAAAATGTTGAAGAAAATAGAACGAGTGCAACAGTTGAAGAAAAATTGTTGACCAATAAGTAAAAGAACTCAGTTTGTGTGAGCAAAAGTGAAGGAGTTAAGGTGAAAGGGAGGTGTTTGTCTATTTGATAGAAAAATAAGGGAGGTTAGTGATCACTTAAAAACTAGAGGGGGTGTTTGTGTTATTTAAAAAGACCTCAGGGGAGGTTAGTGTAATTTTCCCTAAAATTTATTACATTTCATCTTCTTGCTCATAAACCATGTTTGGATATAATGTCTACTCAGAGTCTCTGACCTCTAAATTATTACTTGGCTGTAGGGCATTAGGGTTCTTTCGCGGAACACTCTGTTACGAAGGCATGGTTTCTATTTGTTTCTACTATTTTTCCGTCCAACTTCTTCCACGGTTTAATAACATTCTCTGATACATATTTTTATCTACATTAGGCAAGGCAATATTTGGTGAGACAGTGGCATTCTTTCATACATAAATTAACTAATCCAGGCTTTTTTGGGTCTGTGTACAGGGTTTAGGGAGATCATGGCGACACTTTCTAGGATTGGCTTATTCAATAATGAAGCTCATCCGATTCTAACGAATGAAGAGAGACCAACCTTTAAAAAAATCATGTTTGACCTTCTGAAAATTGTTCATGAAGATCCTAGAAAGGATATCAACACTAGGACATTGCAAAGTTCAAAGATCTGCGATGATGACAGCAAAAACAATCATGTAAGCCATTTAACACCCTCTTAATATTATTTGAAAATCATTGTATTAACCTGATTGTATACTCTCATGTAGATTTTTGGGACTAGTTGATCAAACAGAAATCCCTGCTTCCTGCAAAAATGCTTTTGTTGTTGCATGTTTCCGCATGGAGGAGAGATTATCCTACTCCAACACAAAAGGGTATATTACTTTGATGAATCCATATGGAATTAGGATGTGATCTAACTAAAATCTCTCTTGATTTCATACTTACTTTCAGTGCATAGCTAACAAAGGCATATGAGACAGTTAATGTTGTTTTTGAAGTTTCAAAAGCTGTTAATATGACACAATCTATGAAAGTTGTTTGTGAGGTAATTTTCTCCCTTATTCCTAAATATTGTTGTCTCTTTTTATGTAAGCCTTTGTAAATATTGTATTTAACTTAATTCACTGTTACTGAACTTTTTCTTAACACTTGATTCAATTTTATGATATTCTATGATTATTTCTAGATAGAAGGTGGTAGAGATCCTAGTATGTGGGATGGGATGCCTTTACACACACTAAAGGTTTGAAAATTGTGTCCTTAGTAATAGACCCTTTCACTATCAATTTGTACAAATGATACTACTTGAATGTTATGTTGTTCTCGTCTTCTAATTGTTATTTTGAAAAATTGTTGGTGTTTGTGTAGAGTTGTTGTTTGATTTTTCAATTAAAAAGATTGGGTGTTGGTTGTTATTAGAGTAGGGTTTGGGGGAAATAAATTATTTGATATGTTTCTGTTGGTTGATGATTGCATATTTTATTCTTGAGTAGTTGAGTTGACTCTCGAGTATTCCATAGTGTGTTGGAGTAGGAGTTTGGGTTGATTGGAGAAATTTCTCATTTGTTTTGGTTGTCTAGGGACATTTAAAATGTGCTGCCTTTGTTGTTCTATCTCTATATAATGAATTGCTTGAGGTGATTTTTATAGTCTGTTCATGAGATTGGATGAATGTATTTTGAGGCCCAAACATGTTCCCTTTATGATTAAGAACACTTTGTATATCTGCAGTTGGTTCTTCATCTTTGAAAAAAACCAGTAAAATCATCACAGACAACAAGTTCGTTGAAGACAGGGAAATACACAGTACATAATGGTACATTTATTAATCGTGCAAGATGTTCACTAAGAGCTTTGTTTAGGCGGAATGTGGAATCTATCAAACCACGTCATATTGCATTCCAAGGTAATTATGTTTGAATATGCTATTGGTTTATTAAAAACATAACTAAACAGAATGGAACTAATTCTTAATTATAAATTCCCTCTGTTTCTACTCCAAAATATATTTGTTCCTAATATGAAGAACTAATCTGCATTTTCACTACCTTTTAGGCCAAAAGAGATGAAGAAATTGGCCTTAAAGTTCGCTTAAGAGTGCAAAAGAGCAAGGTAGCCACAATATTACCGACGGACAAAAGCAGTAAAGGCCACCCAAAGGGCACTACACTCTGGCAAGATTGTGAAGAAGCCTCAAAAGAAATCTAATAAACCCAATCCTTCGCGAAAGCCTTCCTCTTCAAGGACAGAAGAAATGCGGGTGCTATTCCAGACTGACATGATGGATAAAAAGCTGAAATAGAGAGGTTCTGGAACAGGAAAGAAGGCGAAGCAATCATTCAAAAGCAAGTCAAGGTATATCAATTAAAAAATCTAACATTTGAACTGAAATATCTTAGCTACTGAAGTTTGAAATTTGAATTGGATTTATCTTTTTTCAGGGACAATGATTTGCACAGGTTACTTTTTATGCCTAATGGCCTACCAGACGGTGCTGAGTTGGCTTACTATGTCAAAGGACACGTGTCTGTCTTGATATTATCTCTTAATATTTTTTGTTTATGGATTGATCTGCATGTTATTTTTATTTTTCTTAAATATGTGACTTGACTAATGTGCTTTTCAGAAACTACTTGTAAGTTACAAACAAGGAAATGGTATAGTCTGTAGTTGTTGTGATGTAGAGGTATGTTCATATATCTACCGGAGTGAAAATGCTAAGATAAGCATTATGATTTCTGTTCACAGGTAAACAGATAAGCCCTTCACAGTTTGAAGCCCATGCTGGAATGGCGGCTAGGCGTCAACCGTGAGTAGACTGTTAAATAACTAAATTGACTTTTCTATTTTTCTTCATATCAAAATGCTTTTTGTTCTTTTGCAGTTACCGCCACAAATATATACTTCCAATGGATTTGCATAGAGGTCACCATTTGGTAGAAGATCAAAAAGCTACTGTAAGTGCATTAGTTTCTACTCTTATCTACATTCTCTTTCTATAGCATGCCAGCTTTTATGTTGAACGGTATATCTAAAATGAGTTGTCTTTGCAGGAAACACAGATTGACACACCTGTGAAAAAGTTCGGTACAGAGACTGATAGCAAATTAAGGAGATCATACATTGAATGTCAACATGTGTGTGCTTAAAATTTTATATCTAATATTCCAGGGTTCTTTATGCCACCATGGTCAAATTTCGTTTACAATTGTCAATTAGGACCTTTAATTCTCTTTGTATGAATCCCCTTTAATTCTCTTTTTGACAAAATATGATTTGGTTTTCATCCTCCTTATGCACTTTTGAAATCCTTGTTCGTTTGTCCTGCAGCAACAATTACAAGCACTACTTGAAGACAGGGAAATATACAGTACATAATGGTACATTTATTAATCGTGCAATGTTCACTAAGAGCTTCATTTAGGCAGAATGTGGAATCTATCAAACCACGTCATATTGCATTCCAAGGTAATTATGTTTGAATATGCTATTGGTTTATTAAAAACATAACTAAACAGAATGGAACTGATTATATCATTAAAAAATATTTGTACTCTGGGATTGGATATCCATCCATTGGACACCCCTAGTCAAGACTGACAGTATAGCTTAGTATGTATGGTAGTCAAGCATTACTGCTTTCCTGCATATTTTATAGAATGTTGCATAAATTTTTTTATAGAACTGAATTGTGCTTTAGATGCTACCTAATGTCAAATATGAATTGCATATTTGAAATTTGAGGGTATCTATCTTTGTGTGTGTATATGTTTGTGTATTGCATGTTTTTGCTGTATCTTTTCTGCTGTGATATTTTTGCATGTGCTATAATTGTTAGAGTAGTAAAAAAACTGTTGGGTAGTCAGTTATAGTTCTACTGGGAAGCGCTAACTGAGAATTATTATAAATTCTAGAATCTAAGAAGATTCAATGACCTTTCACAGTGCAGCACATATATTAACCTAATTTTTTTTTTCTTCGTGGAAATCATTTTCTATTATATCCTTCCTGTGGTGTTCACTGGAAGCCATTGAGGTTGTTAATTTGTTCGTATTATGGTTTCTGTGGTGTAAATGCCGTTATAATTCGGGGGGATGTTGATGAGTGCCATCTTATTTGTGGCATTTTAGATTACAAATGTGACGCTGTTACATATTTAGGTGAAGCTGCTATTGCTGAGTTTTCTCAATTAAATTTTATATCATAGTTACATAGCGTTTAGAAAGCATAATTTCTTTGTCATTGCTTTTTTTGTTTTTTTTTTTAAATATTTTGTTACACCAAACCTTATCATTGCTAACAGGAATCTCCGAGTTGCTTTCATTCATGTTGATGAAAGTACAACTGATGAAAGAACCCGACGGGTGTTAGAGGAAAGGTAGTATAGATTCTAATAGGTGACATTTCCCAATGTCAATAATTTTTAGTTTTGAAAACATTGAACCATGACTCTTGTTATTACCACCGTCATCTATTTCTTCATTTCGATTATGGTTTCCAGTCCCTCACAGTTATATATTTCCAATGTCTCTAGTAGCACTAGGCATCGAGAAGTTGACACTTCAAATAGGGAAACTAACATCTGGCAATGTCAACTATGATGGTAAGATTGCAGAGGTTTAGCTTACCTTTAAACAAGCTTTGCAAATGGTCACAATCATTGATTGATAGATTTTCTAAATTGTTCAAAGATTCAAAGGAAAGGGGTCCACTGAATAGTTCTTCCAAATTTTTCAATCCTTTCAATTCTAGTACAACCAACTTGGACAAGACATTTGGTTCTTGAGAACCAATGGTGTCAACAAGGCACTGTAGTTGTGAAATCCTACCCAAATGAAGTTCAACAAGATCATTCAAAGCTTGTCAAAAAGATCAGGTGAGAAAAAGCTTTGACTAATGCCATTTTTGACTCACTATTATATAGCATTTACAGTTTTTATCCTTAAATGTTGTGTTCTACCTTGACGGATTCTTTATGTTTTTCTTGCACAAAGGAAATATATTCTATCAAAGTTCCTGGGGATCCAAAGGTTGGTGAAGGAAAGACAGAGAACCAAAACCATGCGATAATAATATTCACACGTGGTGATGCGCTTCAAACTATTGATATGAATCAGGTCAGGGACATTGCTTCGTGATGATTTGCTCGTTCTGTATATTCAACTTTTATGCATGATGTTTTCGTACATTTTTTATATCAAAATGGTTATTGCAGTATTCTATAGTTTAGTTATGATAATCGTAGTTAGCTAACAGTTAATTGTTAACTCGATAATAATAGTCGGTAGTTAGTTAACTAGCATACCTCATAAATATTACTAATTTGAAATTGTAATAAACTGAATCGATAATCAAATTATATTTTCATTTCGATTCACAAATTATGTTTCTCTTTGAAGGGAAAGTAGCAGGTGGTAATGGATGGCAAGTGCTTAGCTGATCATCATGTGCACTGGTCTTCTAATCAGCTTGATCCAATGCAAGGTGGATTTTTTGTTCTGAATTTTTTCCTTCATAGTTGTCAAATCCTAAGTCCTAACTGTATGCATATCCCTTAAGCTATTGTTTCCTACACAGTATTATCTTGTTGAAGTTGTCATTAGTTAATGTGTGTCCGGTCATATTCTTCTTTAATGGTTCGGTTACTTTTTATTTCATTTTATTTGGTGCATCCTTTCTTTTAAATATTCCACTTGGTGCGATATGTACATACAGATAATGACTTGTCTATCATTCATCTTAAAAGCATGAAGTTCATTGATGTGGTTTCTTGTGTTTGGTGTAACCTCCCTAAATACTTAGAAAACAATAATGTGACCTGTATCTCCTGTTGTTGACAACCTGCTGAAGACCAGATGTTTAGTAAAACTACGACGATTTTGAAGATTTGAATTTTCTTAATAGATAATTATTATGTGTTTGGCCTATTTTTTTATGCAAAAAATAACCCTTTTTATTGTTGTCTAATCATTACCTCTGTTTTATTTTATTTTTCAATTTTTAAAGATTGATATGCTCATATTAGTTGTCTAATCTTTAAACTTTCTTTCTGAAGGGAAATAATGGTAACTTTTGGGATTTTATGACTTCCAAATTCACAAGTCCCGTGATGAATCAAGGTGTGCTAATTAGACTCGGATGATCTTCTGCCGCTACTACCTGATATGAGTCCTTTCGGTCATGATATAATTTTATCCAGTTGGCGAGCTCAATTGAGTAATAATGGTTCAAACCCTTCCTTGTTTAGAGCAGTCTATAATGCATCTGGATGGCCATAGCCATGGTTTATCGAAGGTACTTTTCTGAACCAAATCACAGTTTCCACCCCTGTGCTAGATAAATCAAAGTTCATAAAACATTGAAGCTTGCACCTTTGCTATTTAATATTTATATATTTATTCCATATGCTTGTTCATTGTTGTAACAATGTTGTTCACTTGGGGAGAAAACAGGATTATTCCAAATGATATTTAGCCCTTATCCCGCCTTTTTTTATATTGACTTGCCTTTTGTGAAGTAAATTCATGTCAATATTAAAAAACCACTACCTTGCCCAAGACGAAACCAAAAGTTGGCTTTATGTTTATGATTATGATGATGCGTTGCTTATAAACCTCTCTTTCATTCTGATTTATTCCGCCGCATGCATTCTGAGTTTTGACTTATGCTGATCCACTCCCGCCTTAGGTTTAGGCTTCTATCTCTCTTTCTCCGATACATTCCAATCTTCGCTTTATGATGATGATGATGATGATGCGTTGCTTATAAATCTCCAATCAAGGTCTTTTGTATGCATGATTATTTTCAATTCCACTAGTTTGTTTGTTTATTTTTCTGTTTGTTGCTTCTCATATTCCCTAACTAACTAACAACATTCCACATTACTTATAGTCTCATACAAGAATGGCTAACTTAGCTTTGCCCGGGTAGACAACTATATGGCCACTTCTGATTTGCTTAATGAGTTGACCAAACCCACTTTTAGGGCCGATCCTGATCTCGAACTTAAATTGAATAATATCATCATACAACAACTTGACGATGCTGCTGGTGATGTTTCTGGACTTGCTTTAAAATGGTACAAAATGGACCTAATAACCACCCTACGATATAGTAACTTCTGGTAAGTAATAACAAGAATTTATTATTATGTACCTTCTGGTATGATAGAAATGTATGATTTGAACTAGGTCTGAACGATTAATGTTACTAGATCCGAATGCAATTGAAGCTCACCAACAATTTCAATAGGTAAAAATAAGTTTGTATATAGAAAGGGATAGGCCAATTTAACTAGTAGAACTCTGAATTGACCCTTAAGTTCCCATAAATCAAGTAAAATGCTTTAAATGGTTGAATATATGTACAAATTTTATTTGTGGATTGATTTTCATAAGAGCATTTAGACACGTGCACTATTGTATTATCATATGAACTTAATGGGTCCAGCTCAACCAGAGAGGTATTTTTCGAGGTATGACTTTTGTCCTGTCCTGTCAACAATCTTGTTTCCAATTCCCTTCAATGTCGTGATTATTTTATTTTTCTTGTACATAAATTTAATTAGTAGTTGGGGCAAAGAGTTTCTCTTTTTCTCTATTCATATATTTTAATTAATTCTTATATGTATTTTGATGATCGGCTCACAGGGAAACTGGTGGAGAGGAGAATGATGCGCAAGTATATCGTGTGGAAAACGTTACTGAGTACTTTATAAGCTTCAACACAATTTGTGATGCTATTCAGGTATTTCCACTTCTCTAGTTCTTGATGTTATTGCTTCAACACAATTTGTGCAGCTCTTAGCCAGTTCTACATCGCACTGTTATGCATAATATATATTTTTGGCCAGTGGCCATTCTATATGCCTTCATTCTAATCAAACAGTTATTTTGAATTTCCTTTTAGGAGCGACAAGATGCTATTTACATGCTGGTGGAGAAAGATATGGATTGTATGTTAGTTGTTGGTGGTTGGAACTCGAATAATACATCGCACCTTCAAGAGATAGCTGAGGAACGCGGAATTCCTTCTTACTGGATTGATAGTGAGCAAATAATTGGTCCAGGAAACAGAATAGCACATAAATTGAATGTAAGCAAACTGTTTTATAAGCTTCTTAGGAAATAAGCTGAAAACAGTTTATGGACATTTCATAAACTGTTTTCGTATACTCTCCCAAGCGGTCTCACAAGTGCTTATGTCAATAGATAAACTCAATCAAGTCAATTCAAAGAGTCCTTTATACCTCATGTCACCAACTGTTATTAGTTCTTTTTCACTATTAATAATAATGTTTATAGTTTCATCTTTCAGCATGGCGAACTTGTGGAGAAAGAAAACTTTCTACCAAAGGGTCCATTAAGGATTGGTGTAGCATCTGGTGCATCTACACCAGATAAGGTATATTCTCTTGCTTTGCATGTGAAGTGATAAACACTTGTTCCCTTCCATTGTTGTTCGTTTTTTGTAAATTTCATCGGCATAGTTCTGCTCATGCAATTAATATACTTCCGGCCTCCATTGTAAACCAACATGAAGCAATGTTGTCAAAATGAGGCTATGGTGGTGCTATAGCGTTTATATCATTGAGGAATATAAACAAATCATTATTGTTCCATGATATGCTATTTAGTACAAAAATAATAAAATTTTGAAACAAGTACAAATTGTTTTAAAACAGTCTCTATTGCTGCGTTATAGCGTTGTAGCATAGCGGAATTTCGAACCACAATAGACAGACTGGAAATGGCCGGTGCAAATGGCCTGTTTCATATTTAACTTTCAAATATTGTGCTTTGGCAGTTTATGTTGATAATATTCAATTGAAGTTCGTTTAATACTATTTTGCATCATTAGATTTCACACAGGTCGTGGAAGACGCACTTATCAAGGTGTTTGACTTGAAAAGGGAAGAAGCATTGCAACTCACGTAAAGTAGGTTTGCATACATACATTATTAAATGTGTAAATGACATGTGAGACTTGAATTAAAGGCTATGTTACAATTCAACTTGTAGAATTTATAAATGAGAAACCTCAATGTAAAATGAAATAAATTCTTCCATTTGTTATCATAGACCAATAATCTATTAGCACTAAGATCATCCATGCATTTGTAAACTCTGGCTGCAAGGACATGAAAATATATCTCTATTGATGGCATGAAAAATGGAATAACTTAATACAATCTCTATTGTATGTTTCCTCTGCAAATTACTGTTCACGGAGGTATATTATTTTAACTTAAAATTTAAATTAATAATGTATTGGGTTTCGGAAATATAATTCTTTGCTTGTTATGAAATGTTTTTATATAACCATTTCAATTAAAATGTTTTTAAATAACCATATTTTTCATATAAAAATGCACAGGGTGATATAATATTGGAATGCAGCAAATGGGATTGCAGGCTCGTCTTATGAGCCAAGCTTTGCATAAGATGTCTGGAATTTTCTTCAAAGCTGGTTGTCCATATATAATATAAGGTGCTTGTATTTGATTAATATAATTACTTTACTGGAATACTATGCATTTAATTATATGCATTTAGTTTTAAATCATGAGTTCAATGATATATGCCATTGTTAAATCTCTTGCTTTAGTTTTATGGTTTGAGTTTGTCTTCACTTTTGTAGATTGGTGTCTACAATGGAAATGGCGGAATTGCATTGAAGTTTTTTGCATTGGATTGGCTAGAAGTTTGTCCTATAAGGGAAGATAAAGTCATTAAGCACAATAACCTTTTTCACCACATTCTGGTTATATTTTATCTTAAACTTTCTGTTGCTATTTGGTCTTTCTACTCCAAAATATATTTGTTCCTAATATGAACAACTAATCTGCATTTTGACTACATTTTAGGCCGAAAGAGATAAAGAAACTGGCCTTTAAGTTCGTTTAGGAGTCCAAAAGAGCAAGGTAACCACAACATTCCTCTATGTGAAGTTTTTTCTTTTCAGAAATACGTTTGAATCTAACTACCAAGTATATTCCCAAACTTTTCTACATAGTTAGTTTTCTTTGTTTTTGCAATTCCAACAATTTTTTTTTTCAATTCCCACCTTCCATTGACTTGCTCATTCACTTCAGTCCCTTAATTTTGTTTTTGCCACTTCTTTTGTTATCATTTTCTCTCTCTATTTTCCGGTCATTTGAGATATATATTAATAAGAATATCTCCTAAATTAGAAGCATAATGGAGAACTAGAATCTGCTATCCTTTCCTAAATGGGTATCCCTCACAAATTGTGAAATCACAAGACCGACCTGATCACAAGAAACCATCATTTGGCTAATCTTACTAAATATCGGGACCAACCACACCGACCTTTCTGCTCCTCAAAGCTTTCAATTGTAAGTTAGATTTGACCAGCTGATAATTGCCGCCGAACTTGAACTCTAGCAGGTTGGCAATTTTCACCTTTCTTTACATATTCAAGGTGTTTGTTTTATACTTTATTGATGTTGTCGGCAGACCTGACATGGTCAGAAAAACACTGAAACCATCCAAGATGAGTTTTTACTACGATAAGTTGACTGAAATATATCTCCAAGTCATTTATTATTATTATTATTATTATTATTATTATTATTATTATTATTATTATTATTATTATTATTATTATTATTATTATTATTATCAGAAGAAGAAGAAGACTCAGAAAGCTGCAAACAATGATAATGGGAAGGCGCCTCCTTCATCCTGGAGAAATCATGATGATTTTAATGAGTATTTCTGGTAAAAACATCTTTAGCAACCATCACTTTTATTTGAATTGTAATTGTTTCTTATCTGTAGCTAACTGAGTTTGTTGCCTATAAATAGGAATGCGTGGTTGAGAGGAAGTGAGAGTTATTTGATGCAAATTAGAATTTGAACTAGGCAGATAATTGGTTAATAATTACAGATAATCTACACCATTATATAAAGGGAACTCTAACTTAACTGTCACTAAACTAACTACTAATTTTGGTGTGACAAATTTCTCGACTAATTTAACCTTAACAATTTGGTCATTTTTTAAATTTAAATTTGCATCACAATTATAGATAAAAAAACTAACTACCAAGTTTTGTTAATTATTTTTCTGGATACTATTCGTGGATTACTATTGCACTAAAATTTAGGTGTGTTTTGACACAACAATGCTACTTTTTAGTTGTCTCAGTATGGATATATTGCAAATTCTTCTTTCCATAATTGTGACATACTCGATTCGTGTAACTCATCTTACCCAATATTACTTACATTCCTTGGATAATGAACACTAAATGACTTGGAGCAGCTCCAGCGGGAGGTATTTCATAATAAGTCCGCCAGCATGTCACCCCAAAAACTCAACTTTTTCTCATTTCTTTGGCTGGAGTCCGCACATCAAATGAACGGAAAGGAAGCATCTCAGGTTAGTAACACTTTCAAGATTGATTAAATAATAATATGAGATATACAACAAGGCTTTTCCCTGATCCTCGAGATGTTGCTTTGATTCAGATTAAGAACATTTTGGCATCTGTGTTGCTGATCATCATGGGCACTGGCTTAGCTGAGGGCTAGATATAAACAACTGCTCTTCTAATCAGCTTGATCCAATGCAAGGTGGATTTTTTGTTCTGAATTTTTTCCTTCATAGTTGTCAAATCCTAATTCCTAACTGTATGCATATCCCTTAAGCTATTGTTTCCTACACAGTATTATCTTGTTGAAGTTGTCTTTAGTTAATGTGTGTCCGGTCATATTCTTCTTTAATGGTTCGGTTACTTTTTATTTCATTTTATTTGGTGCATCCTTTCTTTTAAATATTCCACTTGGTGCGATATGTACATACAGATAATGACTTGTCTATCATTCATCTTAAAGGCATGAAGTTCATTGATGTGGTTTCTTGTGTTTGGTGTAACCTCCCTAAATACTTAGAAAACAATAATGTGGCCTGTATCTCCGTTGACAACCTGCTAAAGACCAGATGTTTAGTAAAACTATGACGATTTTGAAGATTTGAATTTTCTTAATAGATAATTATTATGTGTTTGGCCTATTTTTTTATGCAAAAAATAACCCCTTTTATTGTTGTCTAATCATTAGGTTTTTTTAATAATTGTTTAAGTTGTTTCACTATGATTCATAGCAAGTTTGGCAACTGAACTCCTCATGCACGTGTTGCATTTTTGTATCTACAAAGGATGAATTTTACTGTGTCAACAAAATTAGCCCAAATTTTATGTAAAAAATAGACTTAAATATGTTTTTGGAATTGTGTGATGTAGTATTATTTCCTATCATATATATTCATCGGTATTTCTTGCTCTGAGCAGTGGTGGTTACAACAGTTACTGAATTGGGCAATGGAAAGCCAAAGTTCTATTCAACCCCTGATATAATCTCTTATTGCAGAAAATGGCTATTACCAACAAATCACATGTGGTTGTTCTCAACAAGGTGAGCATTCAGTATTTAAATAGACGTTCTTTATTATTCAAATTTCATAAATGACTCAAAGTATGATATCATTTCTTTTAAACCTGTTTTCTTCAAATAATTTGATATACTGAAATTAATTAATGTTGCACTAGATTTAGAAGCACTGAATAACCTTTTGTTTATGAAATGTGTAATTATATGATTAAAATCTGATGGGTTGGTATTCTATTTATTAAGTTCTTAGAGATCTCTGGTCTGTGAGATCAGCTTTTCTTTGTATATAGTAATATATAATATAATAGTAAATTTTTTTATTGAGAACCTTTATCTAAATGTAGAAAATCAGCCTCTTCCTTCTTTGCTGCCTATGATGCCTTATGTGAGGGAGGTACTGCAACTTCTGTATGCAGGGCTCTTGATGAAATTGCGGACGTATCTGTACCAGGTATGAATGTTAAGTTAGCACTATTTATTTAACTTGACATTATGTCTCATGCTCCACATATATGAAGAAATGGTATTTGATAGAAAATGGTGTATGGGTTTGCTGCATAATAAACAAGAAACTTATGAAGTATTTGTTAACAATTTTTTTATGCCCTTTTATTTGAGGAAAAATTCAAAACATGAATTTTTAGCCTCTTGGTACTGTAGCTATTGGAAAGGTTCTGTATGTTGGGACAATGGAGTTTGTGAATTTCCTGGACTGAGTTTGGGAAAAAAGAAGACATGTGTTCTCCAACAGGAAAAGAAAAAGGAAAAATATTAAGACCCGCATTTGACATTCCAATAATTAAAAATTAGTGTTAAAAGTTTCTGAACAGGTTGAATCGGTCATCAGGTAGAGAATTTTAAATTTTCACCCGATATTTGATTCGAACGAACTCAAACATGATCAAGCCCCCTCCCCCAAAATAAAAAATTTCTAACCTAAGCGGTCCAAATGGATGTTTCAAAATTAAGTAGGTTTGTAGTTGTTGATTTCTTCTAGTTTCAGTTTTATCCCACACTTAATGTTAGTTTCATATTTCAATGTTTCATTTTCAAATATAGCTCATCTCATTTATCCATTCAATTATCTTCGCACTAGCTTTTTGTGAAATTCACTGCATTTTTACATAAATTTTTATAACTCCAGCTTCAAAAGACCATGTGAAAGCCCAAGGTGAAATTTTAAAGGGTCTTGTGGCTCGTCTTGTGAGCCATGAGAGTTCAAACCATATAGAGAAAATTTTGAAGCTCGATTCTCATTCCACTTATTTTTACTGCATTCAATTTATAACAAATATTATTTAAATTTCCTCTTCCTTTATTGTTTGCTAATTACTTTATTTTGCTCCTATTTTTCATTCTACAGTAGGCAGAGAACAACAATTTGACGGTCATCGCTTTAGCAAACCATTGTCTGAGGATAAACATGGGGTTTGAGGATAAACATGTCAATCGTTGCTTTTGCAGGTCCACACATTCATGCATTCAGGTAGTCATTCAATCAATATGGGATGGCTCAGATTTAATATCGTATGTCTTCATTTCCCTTCCATCTTGCCCTTTCTAATTTTAATCATAAAATATATCAACGATGCTTTTTATTTTATTTGCACTTTACTTTTCCAATCTCTGTGAAGGTACGTAGAAAATAATGGGCTGCATGCTGCTTCAAAATCCTCTTCTGAAACAAATATTCCACCGCAGAGTCGAGCAGACAGGTTTGTTTTGTCATTCCTTCTTTTCTTTATTTAAGGTTTATTATTTAGAATTTTAGAATAAATGAATTTTAGCTTAATGATCACATATAAAATTTCATTAGATATAATAAAATTTGTAGCTTAATTTATGGGATTCTCTTTTGAAGCATAATAGTTCATGGTACAATCATGTTCCTTCCACTATTGAATGTGGTTAAATTGATTTGTTTTGTCTAATTTGCCACAGTCTACATATTTGAACTTATTACACCATTATGGCATACTTAAAAGTCATCCTTTAGAAGTCTTTGTATTTCGAACATCAGCATATTTGATGTGAGTTATTCATTTTTTTAATTATTGATCTTGCAATACATATGTTTATTTTGTTCGTTCATTATGAGTGTATTTTCATTGCATTTGGTCTTATGATTGTGCTGCCCAACGGCTATTAATTAATTACCACCATAATTTCTGTTTTCATGTTTATACAATTGCAATTCTAAGTTCTAATGACCTTAAATTTGATTCTTAGTTGTCCTTTTAAAGGTGCTATTTATGTGAGATTACGACTTTTATTGATAATATTAAGTGAATGAATTTTATAAGTAGGTCAGTATAAACATATATTCCAATATGTACCAGCTAAATTCTTTCTCTATTTTGAATTATTTTTTGTCCACAGGTAATAAGGTAGGCTCTCTTTTTTCTACACCCTTAAAACTTATCCATCATATGTGGTTTACTCTATTTGGTCATTTTCTCATAGTGTATGAACATTTAGACTAAATATATTGGCTTGACTATGAGCCCTTTTGTTGAATGTCTTAAATCTATTTCATCTAAATCTTATCAGTTTGACTATGGTGATTTCTATTGCGGCAATTGAAATTCCTCATGTTCTAAATTCACATTTGGTCCATTTTTGGGGTTCTTATTTTGATTAATTTCATTCATATTAAAGTTTCAGTTTTCTGCTTTTATATTTTTAGCACCATTTCACAAAATTGGTATTGAGTTTTCGAGCTGGATTTGGCATCGTGGCTGTTAGGCATAAATTCCGCACATATGTAACTATACTTTGTAGTTGTTTTACCAATAGACACTTTATTTCTTTTGATCTTTTTTTGGCACAATTGTTAACCTTATTTGGTTTGATCATAAGATATGCTTATATTGTTCATCTAGAACATGCATGTTTTAGATATATATTTTAAATAATTAGTGCAGGAACACTTTTGCTCTGCGAGTAGATCTTATGTATCAATTCTTGCAAGAATTACTCTTCAAAGCTATCAAGTACTCCCTCCGGTCCTTTTTATAAGGAACACTTAGGGCAAAAAATTTGGTCCTTTTTATAAGAAACTTTGACCAATTTTCAAATGTTTTAAATGTTCAATTTCACTTATGCCCTTATTTATTATGAGAGAGAATTTAAAAATAAGTAAGTTTGTTGAATAAAGAGTAATTAAATAAGGGTATGCTGTAATAATTTTTTATTTATAAATAAAAAGGAAATTAAGAGGTTCCCGCAACTACGATCGGGAGGGGCTATAACCACTTGATGCCAATATTGACCCCGAACCAGATTAAATTGGGATGAAAACCATTTTTTTTTATATTATCATTACAAAAAAAATATAAATATAAATTTATAAGAGTATTAAATGAAAATAACTATGTCAAATGTGCTTGATTGGTCTGTGTGATTTTTTTAAAGTGTTCCTTATAAAAGGGACCGGACGGAGTAACATGAAAGATTCGAAAGTATATTGTCAAATGATAATGCTTTTTTGTTTTTGTTCAAATGATAGTGATATATCTTTAATTTATATATGAGATGAGATGACCCTGCCTTTTCAATTTTCAAGGATTTACTCTTATTCTATCCATGACTAAATTTCAGATTTTAATGGCATTTTAGATTTTACTGTTATTGTTTCTCAAGTTCAATGCAAAGGGTTCACCCATGTTATTTACAAATACATTCAAGCCTGACGAGGAATTCATTTTTGGCCTAGCATTGTTTATGTATGTTAGTTTATGTCTATAAAATATCTGTGGTATTATTAAGTGGTTGATTGATGTCACTAGATTTACCCTATTTGAATAAGGCTCATGTCTCGCTTCAATTGAATAATATACTAGATTTTAATCATTTGGTTTGAGACATCAATTAACACTCAGATACAAAGTTAACATTTTAGAGAGTTCATAATTTTCAACTATGTCAGCAAGTCGTTTTGGTACTATGAAATAAAGGGCATTGACAAGCGGGTTGTAACATCCCGAATTTTCATACATTATTTAACGAAATTTTAAGCAACAGACGATTTTTTTTTTCAAATAAAGAAAATAGAATTATAAATCTCGTTAATAAAAATAATTATTAAATGTTATAATAACTTTCTCAAAAGTAATAAATCGAAATAGCATTTATTACAAGAGATTAATTTAAATTCTAACTGAAAAATAAATTCCCAAGTCAAGAATCTTGACCTTTTACCACCCAAACACTCAACCTATAGCTGGTCATAACTCTGGACGCTTGTGTGAATCTCTCGACAAGACTAACACTCCCCAATCTCGGAGCCTCAACTATACGTCACCACGCTTCTGCTCGCAACTCTGATCAACTGGATTAGTAACCTGACCAAATTTATAGTGAGGGTCTCTCCAAAACATAGGAAAACATAAGTCAAGTATACATATATACATGCCGAATGATCATAAATTATCACCAATAAAACAAGTAGATATCAATCACTTACTGCATGACACCATGATTACACCCTCCAATGCCCAACAAAATCCTAGAGGTTAGTCTATATGATACTCTAATGCACCTTATATGATCGGATATCACCGCTCCGCAGAGTAAATTGTCCCACCATTGGACAGTGTCCCACCATTGGACATAAACACCCAACCGTTGGGTATTAAGGTTCGATACCCCACCATTGGGTATTATTCTGAATCACACCGTCACCAATGAATGTATGAACCCTATCATCTCTAAGTTAGTCACACCAAAAATTACTCCACCGAGTAATTAATCAAAATGGTCTTGTTCCAACACTGGTTTAGAAACAAGATCTCCCCCAATGATAACCCCAATCACCAATCAGATACATCATTGATAACCCCAATCACCAAATCAAAAGACATAATTAGTCAAGGTTAACAAGAAAATAAACTCATGCATATCACAAGAATTCATATGTCATTTACACACACCATAAAGATCACTTAAGCATATGTATAATTATAATAAACAAACAACGGAGGACCCTCTTACCTTAATAGCGTCAACTCTTAATTCACATAGTGGTCTTTGCTTCGCTAAGTATACACTTGTGGTGTTGGCTTAAGTGTAGACTCCTACCATTTAATCTTTTTCTTGATTCACCTTTTTCTTTGATGACCTATTCGCAAGTGTACGAATTGTCACGTAGTAATAAAAATGAGTTGTCGATCCACAGGGATTGCGCGACTAAACAAGTATAATAGAGTCTATAAACATCATGCAATAAGAAAACATAAATTGGGGATTTGTTTGAGTGATTGATTGGTACGAAAAACGTGCTATGTAATCAGTGGAAAAGCGAGGTAGAATCATCGGAATCACCTAGGCTATAGCTTAATCACATGCAATCTACCGTATCATATGAAATTACTCAAGTGTTCACAACTTGATCAACAAATTAGTGAATCGCAATCTCTTGTCAAAACTCACTCTATTCGTTGTCGATACTCCTCCGATCTCTCGGATGTAAGCTACCTACAACGAATGATATGAAAGCGCGTTGATCGTTCGCTACACTCTATGTTTCAATCTCTCGACCGGAAACACTCGAGTG
This sequence comes from Trifolium pratense, assembly GCF_020283565.1. Lineage (NCBI taxonomy): Eukaryota > Viridiplantae > Streptophyta > Magnoliopsida > Fabales > Fabaceae > Trifolium > Trifolium pratense. Next base: position 88,880 of record NW_025721051.1, read on the forward strand.
CTTAATGCAATTCAGTTCAGATATTAAATCAATATTCTCATACGTGACTCAAATCTAAATCCATTATAACACTAATGAAGGATCATAAGGCCTTAAGTACAGATTTGCCTTAAGTAAACACTATAAAAGAGTAAATTCATACAATATAGCAGGTTACATTAGATCAATCTACATCCTAAGATATCCTAGATCCTACCTCCACAAGAAGTCTAGCTCCTCATGTTGCTTTGTTCGCCTCCTAGCTTTAACTTCATGGTGTGTGAATCCATGCTGCTGAGGTGCTTGAAGCTATCCTATGAAGTTCAGGATCCAACTGTGATTGCTCCTAAAACCAGATTGTAGATGAACAGTAGCAGATTTTCCAACCCCTGAACCAGAAAATGAGATTTCAATATATAGTAAACGCAACCACGCCGCGCGCCAGATCTACCACGCCGCGCGTGGTTGCAATTCCTCTGTCCATGCCGCGCGTGTAACTGCCTTACGCCGCGCGTGATGAGATCTGAAGGCTCTGATCTTCAACATTGGCTCTATTGCGCCGCGCGTGATGGTCCCTACGCCCCCAGCGTAGTTCAACTTCTCCATCAAGCCGCGCGTGATCATCCTTCACGCCGGGCGTAGTTGAACTTGTGAAAAACACCTCTCTGGTCAGTGAATTACGCCGCGCGTGATGAGGTCCCACGCCGGACGTAATTCAAGTAAAAATGGGTCTTCTCTGATGCAGCTCTCTACGCTGCGCGTGGCTCTTCCACGCCCCCAGCGTAGCATATATCTGTATTTTCTTGCACATTTTCCTGCTTTCTTAGATAACAAGTAATCATGCTTATGAATAGATTTCTCTTGAATTTATTGCTTAAAACCTACTAAAATGCATCTAATGTTGCTAAAATAGGCATGGATTAAAGAGTGTGACGATCCGTCATCACAACCCCAAACTTGAACCTTTCCTTGTCATCAAGGAAACAACCTTTACCTCAAGCTTTTGTGTCAAGACCTTGGCATTTTCCTTAAATTTACTCGAATCATACATACGTGAGAATCACCTGATGATCAATGATCCACCTGCAAATAATGCTCAATTGCACAATCGTTCCCGCAAGGCATTTTCAAGTAGTTCACACTTTCCGACCAAGGTTCTATGATTTCATCACACTACTCACATACACTCTTCATTCATGGTAATTCACTCAAATCAACACATCAATGCAAGTCAACAATAATTTTGCAAGTAGTCTAAAAATTCATTCGGTTCACTTTGTGCACACACTTTAGAGGTCTTTTAGGGTTATAACGTGGCTTGGTTAGGGTGGATGGTGACTTTTTAGGATAAGTAGTAGAAAAACATGGAGTTAGATCCCCCTAAGGTCAAAGAATTAACATAAACCAAAACCTTATTCTTTTGAGCAAAGTGGACTAGAGAGCTTTTCCATTTCAATACACAAGTTTGCAATTGTTTTTGAAATTCAAGGCTATCACTTCTTTTGCATTTCTTTTTCTCTTTTCATTCATTTCTTTTTTTTTTTTTTCAATCTTTTCTTTTCTTTTCTTTCACATTGTCTAAAGCCTTGCAACTTTTTGAAATTTTTCAAATTTTCAATTCAAAACTTTTTATAAGTTCTCTAGTACCCTCACCCCAAACTTTATTTGTTGCTAATTCCAAAGAGCAACCCCAAACTTAGTAGTGAGCAATGCGCATCAACCACTAATTAGGTGCCTAACCTCCAAGAAAGTCATGCCTTTTTTCATCAAAAATTCTTAAGGTTTTGCAAAATAATATTTTCTTTTTCAGCTCAAATTGGGTAAGCAAAAGAGATATATATGTAAGGGTGGATAGAAAAGCTCAAAGGTACCAAACAACATGCCTCGTGTGTGCGCAAAAGTACCAATCAAATAAAAAGACGACAAGCAAAATCGAGAGACAATACATGAGTGGATATCACACATAGAAAGAATGAGAAGTGTTTGGTTCGATACCTCACGGTTGGGTCGAATCAAAGAACCGGTCAAAAAGTGTGCGTTCCCTTCCTTTGCCTCTTGATCACATGAGTGCAACAAGCTATTGCACTGCAAGTTTCACAAATCACACACGGAGACAATCAAGCAATTGATACTCAAGTAACTAGAAAGAACATGCCAAAATATCGAAACAAATTCTAAGAGTAAAAACCATTCCGCAATCAAACAAAATAAAATTCAAATTCAAAGTTAAACGAGTACAAATCCAGCCAAATCCAAGCAACATCAAGCAATTATTTCCATGGTGATGAATGCAAAACAAGTTCAGCAGAAACTTAGAGAGCAGAGACATTTTTCCTTCACCGTTTTGAAACTTTTTACCAAAGGAAATGCATAGTCTTTGAATGAAGAAAGGAAGGTTAACTGAATTCACTTGCACTGATTTTAGGCTTCACATCACACTTAAGAACTTAGTGAAATTGATAGATCTGAAGCCTAAAACCAAGCAGATAAATCTGAACCTTGATGAATTGTGAGTCTTCAGCTAAAAATTGAGAGTTTATATAGTTAGAACAGGGTCACCTGATGACGTCGCGCGTGAACTACCCCACGCCGCGCGTGATGCACATTTCAAACGTTCAGTTTGACCAAAATCCAATGGTCATGTTGACCAAACGACGCCGCGCGTGATGACAGGTCACGCCGCGCGTGATAGAAGCAGTGAGCACCAGTCTTCAGTCCCAGTATTTATGCCGCGCGTAGGACTCCTCCACGCCGCGCGTGATGATCAACCAGTGACACCCTTTATTTCAACTTTGCACTACGCCGTGCGTGGTACTCAGTTACGCCGCGCGTAATTATCCAACCAGAGGCACCATTTTGTTCAACTTGCACTACGCCGCGCGTGATGTGTATATTGCACCCCAGCGTTGTGTATTTCAACTGACCTCTGTTTTTGCTCTGTTTCCTTTTCTTTGTAGGCAGCTCCTTCAAAAACTTTGCATAACTCGGCATTTGTTCCAATGCTTCAACCAATGGTATAGCCATTTCAAGCTTGTTTAACACTTTCATAAACTTCTTGAACTCCTTTTCTCACTCAAGATTCTTTACTTTCTTCTTCCTAGGATAAGGCATCCTAGCATATGGCGATTCATCAACACCCTTTCCTTTTTCAACCTTCTTTCTCTCTTTTTCTTTTATCTCCCTCTATTTTTCAACTTCTTCTTCTTCTTCATCCTCACTCATCTCCACTTCTTTAGACAGATTTTCATTTTCGACTTCTCCCTCGTGTCTCTCTTTTTCAACTACACCCTCTTGCTTATTTTTGACTTCTCCCTCAATGACTTTCTTTTTCAAAGGCTTCTCAACAGTTGGTCTTTCAGGTACCTCTCTACTCCTCAAGGTGATTCCGTTGCAAGTTTCATTTTTCGGATTATCATGAGTGTTTCCACCGAAACCCCCTTGAGTTTGCAACATCAAAAACTGTCTTGACAACTGACCCATCTGTACCTCAAGGTTCTTAATAGAAGCTTCATGGTTCTTGTTTGAGGTTTCTTGACTAGACTTCATCGCTTCGAAGTTGCTTTGGGTCATTAGCATGAACTGATTAAGAGTCTCCTCCATTCTTGATGGAGGCCTTTGCTGTTGTTGAGGTACACCTTGACCTTGCATATTGTTTCCCCATCCGGAACCGTTATTGTTGTTGATGTACGGTTTCCGGAAATTAGCTAAGTATCGAGCTTCCTCTGAGCCTTCCGGGAAACAAACGCCATTGGGATGGTCCTGCAAACAGAAATCACAACGCACATTATCAATTTTACCTATCGAAGAAGTTTGACTTTGAGGATTGGACAGCAGCTTCATCATCGCTTCCATTTGGCTAGTCATTAGCTTTTGTTGAGCTAATAGAGCTGTTTGCGTGTCCAGCTCCAAGGCTCCTCCTCTCTTCTTCGATCCTCTATCATTTGTGGCCCTATACTCGTTTTGAGCCATACTTTCACCAGCTCTCTTGCCTCAGCCTCGTCCCTATTTTTCAATGAACCACCAGCTGATGCGTCAAGTATCATGCGTGTTTGCGGCCTTAAACCTTGTGTAAACATTTGCATCTGATTGTGGCCGTCGAAACCATGATTGGGACACCTTTTTAAGCACACCTTGAACCTCTCCCAAGCATCATAAAGTGTCTCTCCATCCGCTTGTTCGAAATTACTGATTTCCGCTCTCCTTTCCAAGAACTTGTGAATAGGAAAATAGCGGTCCAAAAACTTCCTTTCAAGCTGTCTCCATATCTCAATAGTTCCGGCGGGTATTGTATCCAACCAATCCTTAGCACGGCCGGTGAGAGAGTGTTTGAACAACCTTAGTCTTTTATCCGATTCACTTACCCCCGGTGGGTCGGTATAACCGCAAGCCTCATAGAAATGTGACAAATGCAAGTTAGGACATTGGGATTCCGATCCGGAGTAAGGGTTCTCTTTTAGTGTGGATAACACCATATTCTTTATGTCAAAGGAGACCGGGTTTGCCGGTTGAAAACCTTGATTTTCTAGAGCGTCATTATCTCTTCGCCCATAGTCACCAAGAGTACGTCTTTGTGGTTGAGGAAGTGGTGGAACGACGACCGGTGGATCCTGCTCTTCTTCCATAGCAGCTGAACTCTGTTCTTGACAGTCCGGTTCACCACTTAACGAAGCTTTTTCTCTAGAAGCTTGAGCTTCTCTTGCCGCTTTCCGATTTGCACGAGCTGTCTTCTCAATTTCTGGATCAAACTGCAGCTCAATGGGACCTGTCCTCCGCATGCACAAGGAAAACAAACAAGTAGAAAGCTCTCGAAAGAAAAATATAAAACAGAAAAATCAAAGAAACACAGAAAAATAGACACTATTGCCTTGTCGAATCGATCAACAATCCCCGGCAACGGCGCCAAAAACTTGATGACCTATTCGCAAGTGTACGAATTGCCACGTAGTAATAAAAATGAGTTGTCGATCCACAGGGATTGCGCGACTAAACAAGTATAATAGAGTCTATAAACATCATGCAATAAGAAAACATAAATTGGGGATTTGTTTGAGTGATTGATTGGTACGAAAAACGTGCTATGTAATCAGTGGAAAAGCGAGGTAGAATCATCGGAATCACCTAGGCTATAGCTTAATCACATGCAATCTACCGTATCATATGAAATTACTCAAGTGTTCACAACTTGATCAACAAATTAGTGAATCGCAATCTCTTGTCAAAACCCACTCTATTCGTTGTCGATACTCCTCCGATCTCTCGGATGTAAGCTACCTACAACGAATGATATGAAAGCGTGTTGATCGTTCGCTACACTCTATGTTTCAATCTCTCGACCGGAAACACTCGAGTGCTTAATGCAATTCAGTTCAGATATTAAATCAATATTCTCATACGTGACTCAAATCTAAATCCATTATAACACTAATGAAGGATCATAAGGCCTTAAGTACAGATTTGCATTAAGTAAACACTATAAAAGAGTAAATTCATACAATATAGCAGGTTACATTAGATCAATCTACATCCTAAGCTATCATAGATCCTACCTCCACAAGAAGTCTAGCTCCTCATGTTGCTTCGTTCGCCTCCTAGCTTCAACATCATGGTGTGTGAATCCATGCTGCTGAGGTGCTTGAAGCTATCCTATGAAGTTCAGGATCCAACTGTGATTGCTCCTAAAACCATATTGTAGATGAACAGTAGCAGATTTTCCAACCCCTGAACCAGAAAATGAGATTTCAATATATAGTAAACGCAACCACGCCGCGCGCCAGATCTACCACGTCGCGCGTGGTTGCAATTCCTCTGTCCACGCCGCGCGTGGTTGCAATTCCTCTGTCCACGCCGCGGGTGTAACTGCCCTTCGCCGCGCGTGATGAGATCTGAAGGCTCCCATCTTCAACATTGGCTCTATTGCGCCGCGCGTGATGGTCCCTACGCCCCCAGCGTAGTTCAACTTCTCCATCACGCCGCGCGTGATCATCCTTCACGCCGGGCGTAGTTGAACTTGTGAAAAACACCTCTCTGGTCAGTGAATTATGTAACGACCCAAAATTTAGTATTCGTTATTTAATTATTTTATTACGCGAGGGCGTGATTTATAATTAAATTATTAAGCGGCGAATAATCATTTAGCGAGAACGTAAGTTAATGAGCGAGAAGTTATGTTGTTTGGGCCTTTGGGCGTGGAATAGGCATTGGGCCTAAGCCAAGTGGGCTTTGATCCATGAGAATAGAGAGGAGCTATAAGTAGCCAAGTCAACCATGAATAGTCTCATAAGTTGCAATTCTTGAGAAAGAGCAAGAGGAGGAGCTCATGAGGGAGAGGGAGAGCTCGTGGGAGAGAAAGAGAAGAGCAAGCTTGAGGAATCGTCGAGCTAAGGTACGAGAGTTAGATTACATATTCGTGAGTGATTCGAAAGAGGGGAGGATGTCGATTCCTCCATTCCCAAACTCTTTCCACTCTATTTTCTTGTGGGTTTTGTGGGTGATTTTCTTAATGGAAAATGGATTCTTTTGATCCTAACATGTGTAGTGAACTCATGGTAGATGAAGTAAACAACTTTGGGGAGTTGAAAATGGGAATATGTAGATGTTTGATCAATGATTTGCATGTTTATGCAACTTTGCTTATTTTGCAAGAAATTGGCATGATTTTGATTGTTTGATGTATTTGGATGTTTGGAAGGGATGATTAATGTTCCTTGATACCATATATGCTTGAATTAGCTGTTTATAAGAATTTATAACATGTCTAGATGAATTTTTGAGTTGATTTAAGGTTAAACCGCCTTAGATAACTCAAGAACAGATATTCTGTTCTGGTGTGGTTCGCTAAGCGACCAGGAGTTCGCTGTAGCGAACAGGTTCGCTGAAGCTCGCCAAAGCTCGCCATGAGCAGGTGACTTCCTGGTGAGGTTCGCCAAGTCTCGCTAAGGCTTCGCTTAGCGAAGGCCTCTGTGACAGCAAATTTTGTTAATGTTTGTAAGTGTAATTAGGCACTTGTAACATGGTTTAAGGGTATCCTTACATGATTGTTGATACATGTTGATACTGTTAATACTTATTGTTAATCGTTATATGATCGATAAACGTGTGTGCAATAAGTTGTAGCTTAAAGTGAGCAATGTATATGTTTTAGCATTAATTTGCAATGATAAGAGAATGATGTATGTTTTATGACATAAGTGTAAATGAAACCTTGTGTGTATAAAAATGGTTATGCAGATAATTATCATGTGAATAATTATGATTCGAGTGATAGGATATTGTGTTATCCTAATGTGTTAGATGTTGGAATTGTGTTTCCGCATCAGTGAATGAATAGCTTCGAGCTAGATAGCGTCATGTATTTGATGTGTTTAAAAGTAATCATGCATTCATGAATAAATTGTGATATTGGAATCATGTGTATTCCAATAGAGTAAATGGACTATGTTTTCCAAAAGTGGCCGAAGATGGGATTATGTTATCCGAAATCTAGAGCCCATATCCAAACATGATATAAAACTGTGTGACTCCTCTTTGTGAGTGAGATGGTTGATGATAACCGAGATCCGACATGATTTTAAACTGTATTGATGATGATCCTGCATGATCTAAAACTGACACCATCCAGCAACGATGTAAAACTGAATGAGATGGTCTAAGTTGGCCAGCATCCTGCATGATGTAAAACTGATGTAGAGTCCGTGCATGACTATAATCTGAACAGTCCGTGCATGACTATAATCTGAACAGTCCGTACATGACTATAATCTGAACAGTCCGTCATGACTGAAATCTGAACAATGTAAATGGGTACCACATGCATTAGTCGTGTCTAGGGATGACATGACATTGGATAATTGACATTAGATGCATTAGGGTAAATGCACATGTATTTGATCATTGTTATGTGACATTATCTGATTGGATTGTAATGTGTTTTCCGTATGTGTTAAGCTTTGGTATTTACTAATTGTTTAATACTGTGATTGTTGCCATGTCTTGGTATATGAGTAGAGTCCGTCATGACTATAAAATGAACAAATGTAGAGTCCGTCATGACTATAAAATGAACAAGTGTAGAGTCCGTCATGACTATAAAATGTACACTTTGGTAGTGTCCGAGAAGACGTGAAACTATATGATTGGTGTGTTTGTAAATGGATGATTAATTGGTAGTCGTATTTGACGATGTATGTGCGTGAGTTAGAAATGTATGATAGCGTGTGGAGTGTGTAGTATACTACTCACACTTATATTTATGTTTATGTTTTCTAACTCTCTGCTTTGTGTTAATTGCTGGACCTTTGGGGGTCCAGGTTGACAGGTTATGTGTTAGCCTCGTCCGAGTGCAATGGTGAAGCTCTGCTCTGATTGAGACACGGGAAAAAGGGGTTTTTATATGTATATGCATGTAGTCCTCTTAGTATACTCTGTTGGTCTTAAGCTTTCATTTGAAAAGTATCCGTTTTGTATAACTAATAACGCATCGTTCGATGCGAGGTTTTGGTTTTAGTTCATTCGAATATTTTACTAGATAAATGTATTTAGTATTATCTTTGAATGAAGTTTGTGATATTCAAACCAGCGCTTTATAATCATATTTTCAATTTTCCGCTGCGTATTTTCGAAAAAGATTTTATAAAGGCAGAGTTAATTAAATAACGGGTTTGGGTGTTACAAAGTGGTATCAGAGCAGTTGTCTTCGGACTGTGAGGTTATGTGTCAATCAGAGCCGTTCTGTGCAGTCAGATCGAGTGAGCGTGTGTGCCAGTTGTGTCTGTCTTTTCTTGTTGTGTGTACTTGATGCGATTGATACTTATCATTGTTATAAGTTATCAAGTCAAGTAGTGGTTGAGTATTTTTATGCTTAAAGTTTTAAAAATTTGTGTGGTTTGAACTTTTGGTTTGTAGATGCTTATTGCTAATAGTTAATGATCCAGCATGATGTAAAACTGCATGTGATGAAGATTTTGTTGAAAACATAAGATTATTTTCTTTTGAGTAAGTGAAAATGAATTTTTCACTAGAGTGAGAAAGGAGTAGGATGTAAGTAGATCCTAATGTGTGTTGTTATATGTTTGTTTATAACATGTGGTAGATTGATTACTAGTACTTAGTGTGGTTCTTTAATTGAACTATGTGAATGTATTCTCATGATGAGAACTTGTTTGAGAACATGCTATGTTTTATACATGTTTGAGTAGATGTTGTAAGTATGCGAACAAACGAAATGTAATGCATGTACTTGACTCGATGTCTTGTGTACATGGATGTTTCATTGTCTTACATATAGTTTAGTTATAAATATATGTATAGACATGTGGTAGTAATTATGTATGCTAGTTGTTACGTAGGTTGTTACATTAGCATAGATGGGAATAGTGTGTTTATGTATTTTGTAGTGGTGTGTATGTCAAGAGGACTGCACCGGGGGTTTGAGTAGATGCTTAGATATCTTACCTTATGTTTACCCTTTGCATACGACATGCATGTGAATGCTGTCGGTATTAGATTTCTCTTGGGAGGAATAGATTTGGAATCGATAGGACGGTTAGGTGCTTACACCGGATGTTCTAGTGGAAGTATAAAGGTGGGGTTGAGATAAGTGGGGGAGAAGATTTTGTCTCTCCAAGATGTTTCGAACGCGAGAAATAAGGACGAATTGAGATGTTCTTGAAGTGGATTGTTTAAGATTGAGTAGCGTCGTTCGAAGTGGAGTTCTTATTTGAAGAATATTTTGGAGGAAGTATCAGATGATCATTTCGGAGTGAGTCGGAATGAAGTTGTTTAGCCGTAGGGAGAATGTGGCCATTGGGGAACGATGGAGCAGATTGAATGATAAGTGAACACCGTTGCTGGGAAACGGAGAAGACGTGTGCGTCGAGGGTAAGAAAACCTAGTGATGATCATACGACGAGTATGCGAATGGTGGGTACCTTGAGGGTTAAGTTAAGTGGGAGATTGATGTCAAGGATTGAAGGTGTGGTTAGGGAACTGAAAACCCGATTACAATAAGTGGGACTGGTGGTGTTTCTAGCGGAACTCGTAGCAAGAATGTTCCATTGTTTGGTTGTCTTTCACTTGATGGTTCATCCTCAAAGAGGAGGAAGAGTGATAAAGATGGAAGCTTTGTTGATGAAAAGTTTTCAGAGGAATCTGATGAGAGTTGTGTTGGAATCAACAAGACGGAGATCATGGTTGTTTGGAAATCAACTTTTGATAGTAGCTGAGATTAAATATGGAATTACTAGGTGATCGAGAAGAGCCTAGGAAGGATTTATAGCGGCTGAGTGTGTTAGAACCGAGTAGTCATTTCTTGGAAAGATTTGAGAAGCTTAGAAAATAGATGTGAAGGTTGGAGAACCGTTAGTGTTATTTAACCAAGGAAAAAGAAGTGAATTCTCAGAAGTAGATGAGAATGGAATTAAGAAATACCGTGTTAGAAATTGGTATACTTGTTAAGTTATCGAGTGGTAGTGGATTGTACAAGTAGTAGAGTTATTCCAAGATGGAAGTGAGATAACAAATCGAAGGATTTCATAAGAAGTTTATAGAGGAAGGAAAATGAATCCATTTGGACGATAATCAGACAACTAGTGTCTAAGATTGGATGAAACCTTAGAGGTTGATGAGAAGCTAAGTGCGAAGTGTTATCTTTGGATGTTTGGGGATAAGAAAGTTAGCCTTTGGAAACGTGTCAAGCACGAGTATTAGAGAGACGTAAGAAAGTGACTTATGTCAAGTAAGAATTTGCGGAAAGGACTATCTCACACATAAGTAATTGTTGTGTTTGGAAAATGTGTGTTGAGAATTTGGAAGTGATGCTTGAAGTAAGTATCAGAGATGTTTTGTAGCAATTGGAAAATTATTTATGGAATGGAAAAAGTCGGTGGAGGCTAAGTGATGTTGGGAGCATCGTATACTGTGATTGTTGCCATGTCTTGGTATATGAGTAGAGTCCGTCATGACTATAAAATGAACAAATGTAGAGTCCGTCATGACTATAAAATGAACAAGTGTAGAGTCCGTCATGACTATAAAATGTACACTTTGGTAGTGTCCGAGAAGACGTGAAACTATATGATTGGTGTGTTTGTAAATGGATGATTAATTGGTAGTCGTATTTGACGATGTATGTGCGTGAGTTAGAAATGTATGATAGCGTGTGGAGTGTGTAGTATACTACTCACACTTATATTTATGTTTATGTTTTCTAACTCTCTGCTTTGTGTTAATTGCTGGACCTTTGGGGGTCCAGGTTGACAGGTTATGTGTTAGCCTCGTCCGAGTGCAATGGTGAAGCTCTGCTCTGATTGAGACACGGGAAAAAGGGGTTTTTATATGTATATGCATGTAGTCCTCTTAGTATACTCTGTTGGTCTTAAGCTTTCATTTGAAAAGTATCCGTTTTGTATAACTAATAACGCATCGTTCGATGCGAGGTTTTGGTTTTAGTTCATTCGAATATTTTACTAGATAAATGTATTTAGTATTATCTTTGAATGAAGTTTGTGATATTCAAACCAGCGCTTTATAATCATATTTTCAATTTTCCGCTGCGTATTTTCGAAAAAGATTTTATAAAGGCAGAGTTAATTAAATAACGGGTTTGGGTGTTACAAAGTGGTATCAGAGCAGTTGTCTTCGGACTGTGAGGTTATGTGTCAATCAGAGCCGTTCTGTGCAGTCAGATCGAGTGAGCGTGTGTGCCAGTTGTGTCTGTCTTTTCTTGTTGTGTGTACTTGATGCGATTGATACTTATCATTGTTATAAGTTATCAAGTCAAGTAGTGGTTGAGTATTTTTATGCTTAAAGTTTTAAAAATTTGTGTGGTTTGAACTTTTGGTTTGTAGATGCTTATTGCTAATAGTTAATGATCCAGCATGATGTAAAACTGCATGTGATGAAGATTTTGTTGAAAACATAAGATTATTTTCTTTTGAGTAAGTGAAAATGAATTTTTCACTAGAGTGAGAAAGGAGTAGGATGTAAGTAGATCCTAATGTGTGTTGTTATATGTTTGTTTATAACATGTGGTAGATTGATTACTAGTACTTAGTGTGGTTCTTTAATTGAACTATGTGAATGTATTCTCATGATGAGAACTTGTTTGAGAACATGCTATGTTTTATACATGTTTGAGTAGATGTTGTAAGTATGCGAACAAACGAAATGTAATGCATGTACTTGACTCGATGTCTTGTGTACATGGATGTTTCATTGTCTTACATATAGTTTAGTTATAAATATATGTATAGACATGTGGTAGTAATTATGTATGCTAGTTGTTACGTAGGTTGTTACATTAGCATAGATGGGAATAGTGTGTTTATGTATTTTGTAGTGGTGTGTATGTCAAGAGGACTGCACCGGGGGTTTGAGTAGATGCTTAGATATCTTACCTTATGTTTACCCTTTGCATACGACATGCATGTGAATGCTGTCGGTATTAGATTTCTCTTGGGAGGAATAGATTTGGAATCGATAGGACGGTTAGGTGCTTACACCGGATGTTCTAGTGGAAGTATAAAGGTGGGGTTGAGATAAGTGGGGGAGAAGATTTTGTCTCTCCAAGATGTTTCGAACGCGAGAAATAAGGACGAATTGAGATGTTCTTGAAGTGGATTGTTTAAGATTGAGTAGCGTCGTTCGAAGTGGAGTTCTTATTTGAAGAATATTTTGGAGGAAGTATCAGATGATCATTTCGGAGTGAGTCGGAATGAAGTTGTTTAGCCGTAGGGAGAATGTGGCCATTGGGGAACGATGGAGCAGATTGAATGATAAGTGAACACCGTTGCTGGGAAACGGAGAAGACGTGTGCGTCGAGGGTAAGAAAACCTAGTGATGATCATACGACGAGTATGCGAATGGTGGGTACCTTGAGGGTTAAGTTAAGTGGGAGATTGATGTCAAGGATTGAAGGTGTGGTTAGGGAACTGAAAACCCGATTACAATAAGTGGGACTGGTGGTGTTTCTAGCGGAACTCGTAGCAAGAATGTTCCATTGTTTGGTTGTCTTTCACTTGATGGTTCATCCTCAAAGAGGAGGAAGAGTGATAAAGATGGAAGCTTTGTTGATGAAAAGTTTTCAGAGGAATCTGATGAGAGTTGTGTTGGAATCAACAAGACGGAGATCATGGTTGTTTGGAAATCAACTTTTGATAGTAGCTGAGATTAAATATGGAATTACTAGGTGATCGAGAAGAGCCTAGGAAGGATTTATAGCGGCTGAGTGTGTTAGAACCGAGTAGTCATTTCTTGGAAAGATTTGAGAAGCTTAGAAAATAGATGTGAAGGTTGGAGAACCGTTAGTGTTATTTAACCAAGGAAAAAGAAGTGAATTCTCAGAAGTAGATGAGAATGGAATTAAGAAATACCGTGTTAGAAATTGGTATACTTGTTAAGTTATCGAGTGGTAGTGGATTGTACAAGTAGTAGAGTTATTCCAAGATGGAAGTGAGATAACAAATCGAAGGATTTCATAAGAAGTTTATAGAGGAAGGAAAATGAATCCATTTGGACGATAATCAGACAACTAGTGTCTAAGATTGGATGAAACCTTAGAGGTTGATGAGAAGCTAAGTGCGAAGTGTTATCTTTGGATGTTTGGGGATAAGAAAGTTAGCCTTTGGAAACGTGTCAAGCACGAGTATTAGAGAGACGTAAGAAAGTGACTTATGTCAAGTAAGAATTTGCGGAAAGGACTATCTCACACATAAGTAATTGTTGTGTTTGGAAAATGTGTGTTGAGAATTTGGAAGTGATGCTTGAAGTAAGTATCAGAGATGTTTTGTAGCAATTGGAAAATTATTTATGGAATGGAAAAAGTCGGTGGAGGCTAAGTGATGTTGGGAGCATCGTATACTGTGATTGTTGCCATGTCTTGGTATATGAGTAGAGTCCGTCATGACTATAAAATGAACAAATGTAGAGTCCGTCATGACTATAAAATGAACAAGTGTAGAGTCCGTCATGACTATAAAATGTACACTTTGGTAGTGTCCGAGAAGACGTGAAACTATATGATTGGTGTGTTTGTAAATGGATGATTAATTGGTAGTCGTATTTGACGATGTATGTGCGTGAGTTAGAAATGTATGATAGCGTGTGGAGTGTGTAGTATACTACTCACACTTATATTTATGTTTATGTTTTCTAACTCTCTGCTTTGTGTTAATTGCTGGACCTTTGGGGGTCCAGGTTGACAGGTTATGTGTTAGCCTCGTCCGAGTGCAATGGTGAAGCTCTGCTCTGATTGAGACACGGGAAAAAGGGGTTTTTATATGTATATGCATGTAGTCCTCTTAGTATACTCTGTTGGTCTTAAGCTTTCATTTGAAAAGTATCCGTTTTGTATAACTAATAACGCATCGTTCGATGCGAGGTTTTGGTTTTAGTTCATTCGAATATTTTACTAGATAAATGTATTTAGTATTATCTTTGAATGAAGTTTGTGATATTCAAACCAGCGCTTTATAATCATATTTTCAATTTTCCGCTGCGTATTTTCGAAAAAGATTTTATAAAGGCAGAGTTAATTAAATAACGGGTTTGGGTGTTACAAATTACGCCGCGCGTGATGATGTCCCACGTCGGGCGTAATTCAAGTAAAAATGGGTCTTCTCTGATGCAGCTCTCTACGCTGCGCGTGGCTCTTCCACGCCCCCAGCGTAGCATATATCTGTATTTTCCTGCAAATTTTCCTACTTTCTTAGATAACAAGTAATCATGCTTATGAATAGATTTCTCTTGAATTTATTACTTAAAACCTACTAAAATAGGCATGGATTAAAGAGTGTGACGATCCGTCATCATTCTTTCTATTAACTCTCTTTGTGTTTTCTATCTGAATCTTTTCTTTTGTTTTTCTAAGAGCGTGATGTGTGAATGATTAAATGAGAGAACCTAATACTCATATAATAACTATTTTCCTAACTAATAGGGATTAGTGGAGTGAGGAGTGGAACTCATGCTATCACAAAAATAGGAGGAAGAGTTATCCCAACTGCCCACGTCTATAGTCATATTGTTATTGTTATTAATAACAAAAATAATTAATATATTATAATAATGAAAATAATAATAAGAAGAAATAATGAATGATGGATTTGTTAATCATGTCGCACTACATATAGTAACTCCTTTAGTATCTCTATCTTCTTGTTGCTATAATGTAGCTATTGGTCCACATACTCAAATTAAATACTAACTTAGTCATTCCCTTAACCTCATTGATTTATAAAATAAAAATAAGTACTCTTAAAATAAATAATATTCCTATGGATTGTTGCTATACAAAAACAAAGATATAATTTAATTAATCATGAACGAGAATTTAAGCACATAACAACAAAAAAAAACATTTATAAAATAATACTATCATTGGGTAAATTATAAATAAAATATTTTCAATTCAACAACGATACAATATTTAAATATATAAGCCGCGTAAAATATCGAGGTTTTACATTCTACCCTTCTAAAATAGTTTCGTCCTCGAAACTGCGGGGTGTTACATTCTACTCTCCTAAAATAGTTTCATCCTCGAAACCGTAACTAGAGAAAATTAGTTCTTAATAATGATACATCATGGATTAACTCGACTTATTTTAAAATGTGATCAAAACTCACGCATATGTGCTTAGAGCACACACAATTTCGAATAAGATAACAATTTCGAATAAGATAACAATCAACAAGGTTTGTGTGGTGTAACTAAACGTACACCATCTCTTGAGGAATTCCGAGGACATGGCCAGCACTAACACGACTCACACAAATTCCCAACCAACCACACAGTCCGAACTAGATCGAACTGCTCTGATACCAACTGTAACATCCCAAATTTTCATACATTATTTAACGAAATTTTAAGCAAAAGACGATTTTTTTTTTCAAATAAAGAAAATAGAATTATAAATCTCGTTAATAAAAATAATTATTAAATGTTATAATAACTTTCTCAAAAGTAATAAATCGAAATAGCAATTAGTACAAGAGATTAATTTAAATTCTAACTGAAAAGTAAATTCCCAAGTCAAGAATCTTGACCTTTTACCACCCAAACACTCAACCTATAGCTAGTCATAACTCTGAACACTTGTGTGAATATCTAGACAAGACTAACACCAACATCCCCAATCTCGGAGCCTCAACTATACGTCACCACGTTTCTGCTCGCAACTCTGATCAACTGGATCAGTAACCTGACCAAATTTATAGTGAGGGTCTCTCCAAAACATAGGAAAACATAAGTCAAGTATATATACACTACAAAAAAATAGGCAAGCGACGACCACAAAAAAAAAGCATTAGCGTCGGTTTTTTCCGTCGCTAAATGACTGTTGCAGCGGTTGGACGACTGACGCAACAAGCAGCTTCGCTACGGCATACAGCGGCGGTTCAAGTAAACCGTCGGAATAACCGCCGCACCGACCTTAGCGTCGGTTGTATTGATTGTGCGGCAGTTCCTAACCGTCGCTATATATATTTTTTAAAATAAAAAATTGAGCTCTTAGTGTCAGTTATAACCGCCACAAAATAATTTTTCCCACAAAAAAAAAAATGTTTTTTTCAAAAAAAAAAATCAATTTTTTTTTCTTTTCATTTTATGAAAATTCTAAAATAAAAACAAAAAAGCCCTACAGTCTAAGAATTGTATACCATTAAAAAAAAATCTACATTCATAACTTGAATTATTTACTTTACACACTGAATTTTTTATGAGTTTTACCTCATTTTATGTATATAAAGATGTACATGCATTTTTTATGAGCTTTACCTCATTTTATGTATATAAAGATGTACATGCATTTATTTGCACAAGACTCATAAGAGTAAAATACACAAATTGATTCAGAAACTTCTCTTGCAAATGGATCCTCAAGCAAAAATAATACTCATAAACTTTTAATTATACAATTTTAAGTTACAATTTAAACACAAGGGCATAAAGTGCAACTTCAACACTGCCGGTTTGCGACACCATTATGGTTGATCCAGCTCCATAAAGTGGAACTTTATTACCCACCAAGTTCACTGATACAAGACGGTGACTTTTTCTTGGCTGAAAGTGTTTCTTCGACTGCAAAGAAAACGGTTAACTAAGCAAAGAATAAAGTAAAAACCAGTATTTTACCAAGTAGTTATTTCATAGAGAAATGATATCCATTGAAATGACTACTCAAAATTTGTTACCCGTTCATGATTCATCCATGGTTCATCATGCATATCCAGTCATGTCTCTTCCTCCTTGTCAGAAGAATCCATGAATCTAAACTCCTTTCCATGAGCAGCCTCCTCCTTAGTAAACCATGACACAACACATGTAATTATCTTATTAAAAAAATTCCATAAAAGCATAAAAATTCAAAAAAGCAACATCAGTATCAGTGATACTATAAGCATGATACATGTTGGACACATAGCTTACACAACAAGTGAATGCAATTAAGATTACCCAATGGCATAGTCGTATTCCAGCTGATATTGAAGTTCCTCAATCTGTTACAAAATAAATTAAATTGTTCAAGCTATAGTAGGAAGCTTTTCTTGCGAAATTAAGCCTTGAATTTATATAGATAACACGCCATACAACATCTTCATCAATGTCTTTAGAACATTCAAGGACTTCTGGATGTTTGAAAAAGTTGAAGAAGCTTTTCTTGGGCTTTTCCTTCAAAACATTCAGTGTCAAGCAATTTTTCAGAAACCAGAAAATTCCGGTCCTGTAAAATATGCAGCAAGCAAACCTTATTCATGATCAAGCCAGACTAATTAATAGCACAATAGCATTAGGTAAAAAAAAGAGTAGCTTACCCAATTGCATCCTTAGGCTCGTAATTAACCGTAAGAATTGTCTTTGTTAAGTCTGAGTTTAAAAAATATGGATTGGATTCACAAAGATAAAGCATGAATCAGGACAACTGTTGAAAACTATTGAGAAAGAGGAAAACTACAAGAAAAGGAGTTAGTGCCCTACTCACAATTGCTTTGGGTTCTGTCTCATGGACCAGATTTAGCCATGAATTAAATGCATCTATAACAGGATATGAATACATTGTATGGTTATGCCAAATTTGTAGGGTAATTGAAAGGTGAAAAATCACATTAATATAATTTGAATGAAGATGATATGTTGTGATTATAATAGAATTTTTTATGGAAGGGGTTTCAAAAGGCTTATTGATGCATCATGCATAACTACAAGAGAAGTCCTTCGTTTTTGGAATGGAAATCAGGTAAGAGCCAGAGCCCAGATCTCTCGATAACTATAGCGAGAGAGTTTGTACTATTCATTTAATGTTTTTCATGATCACATGTATATTGTTACCATGATACTAATTCAGAGATTGTGGGTTCTGTCAATATAAAGGTATCATCCTTTTACTTCAATTCCAGTCCAGTTATATTACACTACCCTTCCTAACTCAACAAAAATATGACATGACCGAAATGCATGTAAATCATCGTAGCAAGAACGTTGATTTTCGTAGTAGTCCACAAAGTGTGATACAAGCATAGCAAACATGAGATAAGAATTTAAATCTGTAATTGAAATTGAACTTGATTGGTAATCACAGTCATCTTGGTCAAGAATAATTTTCCGAAGGGCAGCATTTCCTCTGTCAATGACTAACAAGGAATAGGTTGGTCGAATATATACCACATCGAAATCATTTGAGAACTTAGCATCTTCACCCGGTCCATCTCTATAGCCAACAACATTTGACTTTTCTCCAGCGATGGTTGTCACACCTAAAAATTATTTACAAAGATCGGTAACAATACAAATACTGAAATACACCTTAATAGTCCTATATAGATCCGAATCCTTGTAGCTAAATAAACACATACCAGAATCTCCGATTTTTTTGATGGCAAGATTCTGAGTATCAGCAACATAAACATTCCCTTTATCATCCATAGATATACCTTTGGGATGATTAAACCGAGCATCACTAGGTTTTCCATCCACATGATCAGTGTATCCCTGAAATGACCCAGCTACCAATCTTCCTCGACTATCTGCAATACCATAAACATAATTCGTAAGATAAGTGGATGAAAATCAAATCATTCTAATTTTTAATTAATCCAAAATTTTACTTACTATATAATTTTCATCTATAAACGGTATTTGTTGGGAAATCGTTTCATAAAACACTTTTATAAACGCAGCGGAATTTTTAAAATTAAAATTTCCCATCAATGGATTCTTGTGAAAGAGCATGATCAGGTCTAGAATATTACCTTTGAAGAACAAATTCGTGGCCGCTTTTCTTGATCACAAGCACCGCACTTGCAGCACCTCCACTTAGTCCACACGAACAGGAACCTTCGATCTCACAGTGCTAGCTGTTCTTGGATGAAGGCTGAGGGAATTTTGTGCGGTTTAGGGTTTAAAGAAATTCAGAATTTCTCTAAATTCAGTTAGGGTTTGTAAAACGTGATTTCTGAACTTCATAAGGCTCTATTTATAGAGTTTCTTATGAGGTCTTTAGTTTACACGAAATTGGGCTTCTCAAGCCCAATATCCGTTTGTCACTAACTGCACCCCCGCAATAAGTCTTACTTATTTTTTTTCCTTCTTAACTGTCCTTATGTGTGTGACCCTGTAGGTTCTTATGACGTTGGCAATAATATTAATCGTAATATTATAAACAGTGAGCGGTATCTAGCAACACATCACTGTTACCCAAGTCATAGGAATGTCACGTGATCTGACTAACCTTTTCGTGATAAATATCTTGTGCACAATTACCCTTTTGCCCTCATGTCTATATTGAACACAAGGCATAGTATGTCATCCTTGTCTAGTTCAATATTGGGCCCATAGACATATCTCCCGTTATGTAGGAGGGACAAATTCCATCTAGGTCACTCATGTCCCTCAGCATGATTCGTGAGATACCCATCAACCAACTTTATAATTATCCAGTTACGGATAACGTTTGAATGGCAACAAGGTATTACACTCCTGCATCTAGGGTACATAGTGGTTTCAGGTCGAAGGGTGGAATACACCTTTTATCACTATGAGAAAACTTATGACATTTCATAACACTCTATGTAGTATTCTCATGGTGGGTCAATCCGATATAAAGTTACCCTTAACATTTATATCTATGTGAAGACTTGATAACTCATTATCCATGATCAGTGAGATATGATCATCAGTCTACCAACATAATAGTCTTTATGCTTTAACGTTATCCCATTTCACAATAAAGCTTGACTATGGATATGTTTAAGAATAGTGTTCTTATATTTAATGGAATCTCACGATTAAGTCATACTTAACGTTCCATACAATGAACTTACTATTCTAGGGACTCTATTATTATTTAACACATAAACATAATAAAGAAAAGCCTTTATTCAAAAAGTAAATTATCCAATACAAGTATCATGCAATTATAAATAATTGGCCTCTAGGGCTTACACCAACAGTATTAGCTAATATAAACTCAAGAGAACAAACAAGAGTAGCCATACATTGAGACAGTGGTGGGGTGATTCGAACAATGTTGCTATTAACTTCATCAACAACAAAGAGTTCACCATCCTCTTCTTTGACACGGATCCGATAAGGAATAACTCCAATCGCATTTCCTTCCACAAACAAAAAGACAAAAAACAAATCACATCGACAAACACAAAACCATAAGAATATTACAATATAAAGGTCTGTTTCAATCGACTTATTCGAGCTTATCTATCAGCATAAACACTTGTGAGAGCTTATAGAAGCAACTTATGAAAAGTTCATAAACCGATTTCAACTTATTTCCTAAGCTCTCCAGAATTGCTTATATAAATAATTGAAAGTTGACAAACCGAAATAGACGGCTAGTTAGCACAGAGTTACTGATTATAACTTATCTGCTCAGAAACAAGGTTGAGCTTTATCTGCTCAAAAACAAGGTTGAGCTTAATCTGCTCAGAAACAGTTAAATTTATTCAACAGTATCGTATATGAATCACAACTTTATTATTATGAGTCCTACTTTATGTTTATGTTACAATTATACCTTTAATTTGTAGATCTAAGAAAGACGTGATTTATATATCACTCTAATTTGGTAGTGAAACAAGAAGTATATTATATATAACCCTAAACAGTTATGAAAAATAAGCAAATTACATACAAAAATTAAGTAATATCCATTAATTGTATGTTTTGTACAAACCAATAACCTAAATTACCAATTTATGAAACCAAATGATGAAAAAACAATCTAATGAGAAATTGAACCTGGATTTTGAAGATTGAATTTGAATTTGAATGGAGATTGAAGATTGAAGGTTCAACAAAGCCTGAATCTAAATGTTGAACCCGAAGCTTGAAGGTTCATCGAAGCTTGAGAGGTTGAATAACAAATTTGAATGAAGCTTGAGATGAATCTGAACTAGCTTTGAGAGATTTACGGATTGGAGCTTGTGGAGTGAGAATCGCAGATTTAGGGAATGAAGCTTGTGAGTGAGAATCACAGATTTAGGGATTTGGAACGGTGAAACTTGAACCGAGAAATAAGTGGAAATAATTAGCCGCCGCGGTATGCACTAAAACCGCAGCCGCAATACACACTAAAACCGCCGAGATTCACGAACAACAAAGGCGGTTGAATGAAGCCGCAGTAACCGTCGGCATTGATAAGATCGGCGGCGGTTCACTTGCTAGTGCCTCAAATTGTCTGTCGCTGTGTGCGTTTTTTCTGGTAGTGATACATGCCGAATGATCATAAATTATCACTAATAAAACAAGTAGATATCAATCACTTACCGCATCACACCATGGTTACACCCTCCAATGGCCCACCAAATCCTAGAGGTTAGTCTATATGATACTCTAATGCACCTTATATGATCCGGATATCACTGCTCCGCAGAGTAAATTGTCCCACCATTGGACAGTGTCCCACCATTGGACATAAATACCCCACGGTTGGGTATTAAGGTTCGGTACCCCACCATTGGGTATTATTCCGAACCACACCGTCACCAATGAATGTATGAACCCTATCACCACTAAGTTAGTCACACCAAAAATTACTCCACCGAGTAATTAATCAAAATGGTCTTGTTCCAACACTGGTTTAGAAACAAGATCTCCCCCAATGATAACCCCAATCACCAACCAGATACATCATTGATAACCCCAATCACCAAATCAAAAGACATAATTAATCAAGGTTAACAATAAAATAAACTCATGCATATCACAAGAATTCATATGTCATTTACACACACCATAAAGATCACTTAAACATATGTATAATTATAATAAACAAACAACGGAGGACCCTCTTACCTTAATAGCAACAACTTTTAATTCACACAGTGGTCTTTGCTTCGCTAAGTATACACTTGTGGTGTTGGCTTAAGTGTAGACTCCTACCATTTAATCTTTTTCTTGATTCACCTTTTTCTTTCTAATAACTCTCTTTGTGTTTTCTATCTGAATCTTTTCTTTTGTTTTTCTAAGAGCGTGATGTATGAATGATTAAATGAGAGAACTTAATACTCATATAATAACTACTTTCCTAACTATTAGGGATTAGTGGAGTGAGGAGTGGAACTCATGCTATCACAAAAATAGGAGGAAGAGTTATAATTTTACTTCTAACCTAGGCAGGCCTTCACATTTTGAAACAACACATATCTTATTATCCCAACTGCCCACGTCTATAGTCATATTGTTATTGTTATTAATAACAAAAATAGTTAATATATCTATAATCTATAACAATAATAAAGGGAAAACATTTCTTTTGGTGTAGCTTTTTTTTTAAATACCATAAATACCCTTCTCTTAGTATTGTTTTTTTTTTCACACTCTAACTTCCAAAACCAACTTTTTTTTTAAAAAAAAAAAAAACTCTTTTTAACTTCCAAAACAAACCATTTGTTCCATTCTTTTAGTTTACACATCTTCATTCTTCTCAATTTTTCTTCAACAATATTTGTATTCATTCCTGTTTTCTTTCCTCAATTTTTTTTTTAACTTAAATATTTGTCAATCATTCTATATATCACTCGAATCTAACATTCTATTTGCAGTTATATAATTTCTGTTGCATAACTTCAATTCCTTTCCAAATTAACATCAAATATATGGAGGATATATAGAACAATAGAGTACAATGCAAACAAAATATTTTCATGCAATTTCTTTCAACGTCTTACAACTTTATACAATCATTTGAAAGAGTTGCATATCGCTCTAATTAAATAAAATTTAATGTGTTCTAAACTTCTTTGCATTACTTAATTTCTATCCTCTCTAACGTTCCATTTTGTATAGTGATTTTGTTCTCAATAATATGTGATGCATGTATTCTAATAATAATATGCAGTGTCACGTTTTTGTTTTCTTTTTGTTGTGTAGTGTGATGTTATGTTTTTAACTTCAAATACACATATTATTGTAAAAAAAAAATACTTCAAATATCATGTTGTGTTGTGATGATCGAATTTGACCATGGTAATTTTCTTTTCATCTATCTTTGTTTCTTTTTTCTTTGCATGTTGTAAATTTAACCATTGTTTTTATCCTTTTATTGTTGTGTTCTATTTTTTTATATCTCAATTTTATTTTATTTTTATCTCATTTATACCATGTTAATTATTTGTTCAATATCTTTGATTGTAGTTTATGTCATTTATCATGAAGGTCTTCCAAAATTAATAATACTTGAAGGTGTTTTGTTCATCATTAAGGTGAACTGTTATGAGAGAAATGAAGAAAGATAGAGCAGCATATGGGCTACACTGATGATGGTAACATTAAAGCGGCAAGAGACAGACACGAGGAGAAGAGTAAACAGCGAGACTACATTACAGTACAAAACGAGAAAGACATATGTCAATCAATAAAAACATATGAACGGGATGGTTAGCAATGTGTGTGCAAAAATTATTTGTTTTATAAAATGTGGGTGCAAAAGAAAATCATCCTACAAGTGAATTTTTGATGTGCAAAAGAAAATTATTTTGGCGACATATCGATATTCTGACTATGGTACTCCAAAGGGGTGCTAAGTGAATGCAATACAAGTTTTTGTTACCCTTCAAAATTTGTGAATTTTTTATTGCTTTTGCGGTAGTTTGATTGTTGGGAATCTAGACGGGCATGTATGTATAAATTTTTATAAGGTTTCAATTATATTCGGCCCAAATTAACGTGCCACTATAATGTGCTAATTATAATATCCATTATTTTTAAGTTAATTTCGTCTTATTCATAATGATTGATAAAAATATATATGCAGGGAAATGAAAAATATTCATGGTTCAGATTTCATATTTGGCCTTCTTAAACAATGTCGTTGATGGTATTATTGCTTTCTATGAATATATATCTCTCTATCCTTTATACTTAACATGACTAAAGTGTTCGTAGTTGTGGTGTAGAATTTTCATTTCCATTTTTTTTTTGGTAGAGGAGTTTTCATTTTTTTTTTTTTTTTGTTATACAGGAATTTTCATTTTCTATTCAAGAGTTTTTATTCTTTGAGATCTTATGTGCCATTAATAAATTTGTATTCATTCATTATGTATTCTTTAATTATCTTCCTCTACTACATATCTAATGAGTTTTTCTTAAGCATATTTTTGCTAATCAAAGTACAGAGGTTAACTCATTAAGTAATTGGTAACAATGTGTTGATTTACATGTGAATAACTATAAAAATATTCCAAATTAAATAAAATCATATTTTTAATCAAACCATTATTTAATTGTCTATGACTAATTAATGACTCGCCTGAACATATTCTATTATACATTTGGGTCTTGATATTGAGTTCTATTCTACTGAGTTGTATAAAAGATTATACTAGACACATGTGTAGTGATTTTCTATTATCACATTGAGTTCTATTTTAATAATGGCCGTCTATGTGATCCAATTTTATGCTCAACACTTCTACATTATTTAATTAACTTTCTATCTTAATAACTTCTTTCAAATAAAAAATAAGTCTATACTTTTTTGTTTTCATCAAACATTTATGTTTTTTAACATATTTTTATTTTCATAAAATCGGATCACACAGACGGGTGCGGAACGCGTCCGTCTGGCCACTAGTTATAATAATGAAAATAATAATAAGAAGAAATAATGATGATGGATTTGCTAATCATGTTGCACTACATATAGTAACTCTCCTTTATTATCTCTATCTTCTTGTTGCTATAATGTAGCTATTGGTCCACATACTCAAAATACTAACTTAGTCATTCCCTTAACCTCATTGATTTATAAAATAAAAATAAGTACTCTTAAAATAAATAATATTCCTATGGATTGTTGCTATACAAAAATAAAGATATAATTTATAATTTAATTAATCACGAACGAGAATTTAAGCTCATAAAAACATTTATAAAATAATACTATCATTGGGTAAATTATAAATAAAATATTTTCAATTCAACAACTATACAATATTTAAATATATAAGCCGCGTAAAATATCGGGGTCTTACACGAGCCATTAAAAATTTGTGAATGTGAATTTTTAATATAAAAACTTTCATTTGTCCATGGTTTTGAAGTCAATATTTTTTAAACGAAATTTTTGTTCAATGAAATTAAGAATTTCATAAGAAATTGTATATGATAACGAAGATAAAATGATAGAAAGATGAAATTATGGATAAAAAAATAAGGAAGATGAAATTAAAAAATTTAAATAAGACAATTAAAATATATAACAAAGATGCATGAATTATTCAGTGGTACATATTTTCTTTGGTATTAACATTCTGATTGATTTTTGTTTTGAAATTATATCTATCAAACAACAGTACAAGTAATATCATAATAATTAGTTGAGTATTATAAATTCACTATAATATATATATATTTTTTAGATGTAGGTGAAGTTTCATACTAACAATTATTATTTAAAATGTGTTAAGTTGGTTTTATAATTAAATTTTATATATATATATATATATATATATATATATATATATATATATATATATATATATATATATATATATATATATATATATATGACAAAATTTAAATATATATTTGATCTCTATATTTTCATCAAATTAAACTTTACATTATTCGTTCTAAAATTGATAGTTTGGACTTAAATTAAATTTTATTTGGAATTTTGAGTTATTATTTATTTATAGCTAATAATAAAGGGAATACTTAAATTTTGGTGTTGCCTTTTTCTGTAATTCCCATAATACCCATAACAGTTTTTTTTCTTTTTTTTTTTTAATTTCTTCTTAACTTCCACATTTTTTTAACTTCTATTTTAGTAACTTTCTCTCTCAAACAAAAAGTAACTTCTATACTTTTTTATTTTCATCTAATCATTTACATTTTTTAATACATTTTATTTTCATAAAATTGGGCCACACAGACTGGCCACTAGTTATTATAATTTGTACGCAAATTAAAAAATGACATTTTTAAAGACAAACTTATTTGTTGGTGATTTATTAAGCATTTATTTATTTATTTATTTGATAATTATGAAAATTTAAATATTAAAATGTTTATTTTTGTGGGCTCATTTTTACCCGGATCCGGATACTATTACAAACCAAATAGAAAACAGAAAGAATTGAATTTGAATTGAACGAATTCCTTTTTCCACGCAAAGAGGTTCAGAGGATGAACGAACAAAATCGCCTTCTCCTCTTCCTTTCTTTATCTCTCTCGCTAGCCACCGTTTTTCTTCTGCATCCATTTCTTGCTTCGATTTAAATTCTTCACATCCACAAACCAATATAAGAATCTCTCTTTCCCTTTCAATTTTTTAGATTCTTTCACCGAAACGAGAAAGCAAATTGTCGCCGTCATTTTTCTCTCATGGTGAGTTTCCCTTTTCTTTGATCTCTTCTCTCTCATTGTCCATAATATTTGGTCCATGAATTCCTATTCCCTAATTTCATATATGTTCGTTTCAAATTCCACCTGTTAATTTTCTGATTTCATCTCCAAATTGCATAGTTTTCAATTTCATCCAAACCCTAATATTCATATGAACCCTAAATCCGAATTGGTTCTCTCTTGTTACAAATTCAATGCCAATTTCATTTTATTTATTGTTGGTTTTTGAATTTCATGCTCAATTTCCAATAGGTTTGTTTATCCCGTTTTGCCAGTAACCCCTCACTCTTAATCTAAACCCTTACGCTGAACACATGTTTTTATGTGATTTGGAATGCTTTTGAGTATGCCGTTAACCTTTCTATTTTCTTTTTTACAGGTTTTAGATCTAGTTCCCATCCTTGCACAAGAAAACCTTCCAGTTGAAATAATACAGTCCTATGATTTGGTAGCCTCTAATGCCTTGTTCAAGCAACCATTAAAGTACAACCAGATTCTGAATCTCTAATTTTTTTTCTAAATTATCCTCATTACTATTTGATGTTTGTTATGGTACATTGCTCAATTTATCATCATATGAGTCGCTAAAATTCATTGCTCAATTTTGTTTTCGATGCATGAGTAGACCGTCTTGTGTTTTTCCCTGATGTAGTTGAAAAAAGGAACAAATACTGCAACAATTAAAAAAAATTATGAAGTTCTACAAATATCTGTATAGTCTTGAATCCAAGGAGATTGAATCAACACTCCCACGATCAAAAGATGTAAGTTTTTTTAATAATTGTTTAAGTTGTTTCACTATGATTCATAGCAAGTTTGGCAACTGAACTCCTCATGCACGTGTTGCATTTTTGTATCTACAAAGGCTGAATTTTACTGTGTCATCAAAGTTAGCCCAAATTTTATGTAAAAAATAGACTTAAATATGTTTTTGGAATTGTGTGATGTAGTATTATTTCCTATCATATATATTCATTGGTATTTCTTGCTCTGAGCAGTGGTGGTTACAACAGTTACTGAATTGGGCAATGGAAAGCCAAAGTTCTATTCAACCCTTGATATAATCTCTTATTGCAGAAAATGGCTATTACCAACAAATCACATGTGGTTGTTCTCAACAAGGTGAGCATTCAGTATTTAAATAGACGTTCTTTATTATTCAAATTTCATAAATGACTCAAAGTATGATATCATTTCTTTTAAACCTGTTTTCTTCAAATAATTTGATATACTGAAATTAATTAGTGCTGCACTAGATTTAGAAGCACTGAATAACCTTTTGTTTATGAAATGTGTAATTATGTGATTAAAATCTGATGGGTTGGTATTCTATTTATTAAGTTCTTAGAGATTTCTGGTCTGTGAGATCAGCTTTTCTTTGTATATAGTAATATATAATATAATATAATAGTAAATTTTTTTATTGAGAACCTTTATCTAAATGTAGAAAATCAGCCTCTTCCTTCTTTGCTGCCTATATTGCCTTATGTGAGGAAGGTACTGCAACTTCTGTGTGCAGGGCTCTTGATGAAATTGCGGACATATCTGTACCAGGTATGAATGTTAAGTTAGCACTATTTATTTAACTTGACATTATGTCTCATGCTCCACATGTTTCAGTCATGCCATGAGAACGGCGAGTTATTATAATGTTGTGTTAACATGATTTTGCTTGGAAGATGTTAAATAATGTTTACATTTTTTATAGATTAATAGTTCAGTTTAATTTTGAATCAGGATTGAGTTTGTAATTGGTTTTCAAGTTAATAATGTTTGGTGTCAAACAATTGGCAAACCTGGTAACTCTTAGCAGCCTTTAACTCTTGTTAACTCCTGCTCAAATTCACTTATTGCGAAGGTAATAAAGATGAAAATTTTGATAACCTTTTGAATTTCAGATGGTTATTGAAAATTGGTTTTTGTTTACAGTGACTGTGGTAAAGAGTGGAACTAGAGCTTTACCGTATCTGTGATTGGATGGTGACACGAGTTCCATTGGTTTTCCTGGGTTAAGCCTTTTACTCGTATTTACACTTACACTGGTCATGTTCAACATTGATCAACTAGAATTCAACATTGATCAACTAAAATTTCAACATTGATGCTTGTGTGGGTGTAGGTTGCTAAGTGTATAGGGATTGGTCTGCCGGAGCTTATTTTCTAGTATTTGTGTCCCAGGCAGAGTTCCTTCAAGTTGCATCCACGTAGTGTCTTTATACTTTAGCGAATGAGATTGAATTATATCCATTCATTGATTTTCTCTTTTTCAAATATATTTTTTTATAATTTCAATTCAAGTATACAATGGTACTATTTTGACTAGAGTGCATTTTTGCCCTTATTGGAAAGCTTTCTCTCACTCAAGTGGATATATGTTACATCTATCTTTCTGAAGATATTCTCTTTTTAAAATTGGAATGGGATTTGGTTTCTGATTAATTGTTATTCTTTCTTGTGAAAATGATTTTCTTAAATTGTATATTCTGTCTTTTTGGTTCACAGTCTAGTGGAGCTTTCATTGCTGTATATAGGTATGCAAGTGCAACACCATTACTGCCTTCTATTCTTAGTCAGGGTATTGGTTGGCAGGTACGAATATATGACTAAATCTTGCTTTATAAATGATAATCGTGATAACTAATAATTGTAAAAGTTAAAAATTGATTTGACTGTAATGATGATTTTCACCTAGTAATCAAGTAGAACTTTCACTTTCAAGTATCTTATTTATGCTTGTTAGGGAGTCGGCATTCTGTTATCAGAATTGTTTGGAACAATTAGTGGATCGTCCGTGTCTGTGTAAGGCTGAAATTATTCTGTTTGTATTCTTTACTAAGCAATCAAGCACTACTTTTTTGTTAATGTAAGGAATCAAAGTGATTTTTATTTGTTTTCCCAACAGAGAAAATGCAGGTCTATTGGCTTTGACATGTGTTGGCAGTCGAAGAGTTGTGCCGATATCTGCTGGATTCATGATTTTCTCTTCAATTTTAGGTGAGTCAGTTAAACACGATAAGTTTGTAATTTGATTTGTAATTACTAACATTTCTTTCATGATTTAGGAAAATTTGGAACAGTTTTCGCATTTATCCCACCTGCAATTGTTGCTGCCCTGTACTGCTTATTCTTTGCTTATGTTGGTATGTTTGATTTAAGATAAACTCATACAGGTTATATATATACTTTTATTTATTATGATACTTAGAAGACACACCACCATATAATGATTCAATTTTCATTCATCATTTGTAGGTGCTGGAGGCATTAGTTTTCTTCAGTTCTGCAACCTTAACAGTTTTAGAACAAAGTTCATATTAGGCTTCTCTATATTCTTGCTGCCTCTTATTTGCACACTCAGACAAGGAGCATACTTCCTTTCCACATTAGGCTTCTCTATATATAATTTCGTTTTAACTTTCAATTAGAGCTTTTTATAAGGTTGTTTAAAATTTGATACTTATTTTGGTAAGTGTTTAATTTTTATGTCACTGAGATTATATTTGTAATCAAAGTTTTGGTTGTGATATATTTTTTTTACACATATTTAACCATGTGCGGGGGTTTGAAACCTCCGCAAACCCAACCGCCGCAGTTTGAACAGGATACCAACGCTCATCCAAATCCCCCGCATATTTACTATTGGATTCTAATAAGCGGCAGTTTTCAAAACTCCCGCAAAACCATCCGCGGAGGTTGTAAATAGCGTGTATTTTTTTGTAGATATAGGGCTGTAATACTCTGACTTTGAACATAATTTATAAACTAGAGTGGGTATCTTTGAATAGTACTTGCTATTTTCGAGTTTTGAGAATTGGTGTTATTTCTTTCCACTTAGAACAGATAAGATTATATATCTCTTTTTTTTTTAAAAAAAAAAAACAAACAATATGGTTATGTTTTCAGGTGTTTACGTAAGGACGAAATACTGCATGTTCAGCCTCCTCAAAGGCATTTCTCTTTTCACTCTTATTGTATTGATTGGTATTGGTCGGTTCATATCCTCACTCAAATTTTTACATTTGAATTTTTTAGTGTATATGCAAATTTCAATATAGTAATTCCCAAAATAGAGTTGGTAAGTTTGATACTTTCTAATTTTGTCTTTTTCTATTCAGATTGACTCCGGTGGATTTATTCAAGCCTTTGTGCTCCCTGAAGTGCAGAACCACATTTAAGAATTGAAAGAGAAAGATTTGAGGCTGAAAGGTACAGTCCTCATCATCACTGTCAACATCCTTTTAGCTTCAAGGTTTTGTTCTAATGAAGTTGTGTTGGTTGCATGAGTAATGTTGTTCATTGAGTTATGGTTTATGTATAATTGCGTTATGGTTCTGCACATTTAAATGCATTTAGTTCTGGTTTCTGGTTGTGCACATTGCATTTTTGCATAATTACACGTTCTGGTTTTGCACGTTTTAATGCTTCTGCTTCTGGTTTTGTACACTTCTACATTTTAATCTCCATTCTCCAATGCCTTGATCAATAAAAGAGACTTTGTAGACTTCATATTAGTATGATTTTATTAACCTGAAATGCATTTTTACGGTTATGGCAGGTTGGTGATCTGGTGTTGTTGGTCACTTGGAATCAAATGAAAATTCTAGCCGCTGGCATAGTAGTGGTGAGTTAATAAAG
Source organism: Trifolium pratense (assembly GCF_020283565.1). NCBI lineage: Eukaryota > Viridiplantae > Streptophyta > Magnoliopsida > Fabales > Fabaceae > Trifolium > Trifolium pratense. The sequence continues at coordinate 120,351 of NW_025721051.1, forward strand.
TAATTGCCTAGGAATTTTGATGATAGAGTGAACCAATCTGTATATTCTGGTGTGCTTCACAGAAACCAATCTGTATACTCCCTCTGTTGTTTTTAGAAATTTCCGGTTACCAAAGAAGTGTTTGTTTGATAAATTAATTTCTATTATAGCTGATTTTTCACATCCTCGATTTCAACCATTTAATCCATCTCCTCATTGAAGTCTCAAAAAAATTAGTTATCAACTATTCAACTTAATCTCTGTCGTGAAACACAAATGTTCCATCCACTTTTCCCACATAAGCTCTTTCTTACTCACAATGCGGATATCATCTTTAAAAAAAATGTGCAGTAACAAATTTGAATTGAAAAATGTGATCATCTTTTGGGGGGTAGGTGTATCATAATAAATTATTTTTTAAAGGTTTAACTACACATTTGATCCCTTACGTTTATTTTAGGTTTCAAGTTGGTCCTTTACGTTTAAAACGTATCAATTTAGTCCCTTATGTTTGCACCGTTTGCATTAGTTAGTCCTTTCCGTCAACTTTGCCACTAACCCCGTTGAAAACGTACACGTGGCAAACAGAAATGCTGACTTGGATATGATGTGGCTAAAAAGGGTGATGTGGTAGTCATTTCATTAAAAAAGGGTGTTTAGGCTGCAGATTATCTCGAGCAGGCTGAGTACAATACATGTAATCCTAATGCGGACCTTAAAATTCTAATGCGGACCATCAATGCACTTATTGTTCTTCATGCGCTTCTTCTCAGACCCTTTCAGATATTCGAAATTCACTGTTGGTGGTCTTGATAATTTGTAAATTTTTGTTATTTAATGCAAAATGTCAGCTATTGTAACCTTTTATTTCTCTTTTGGTATTTGGTTCAAGAATGTATGTGAATTTTTTCTCCTCCCTCTGAAGTTATGGTCTTTATATGGTAAATTCTTTTTTTTTTGTTGCTAATTAATCTGAAATTTTTAATTCATTTTTAATCTGACATTCCTACTTTTTTTTTTTTGAAGGAGACATTCCTACTGATAGGTAAAGTCCTACATGCTCATCTACTCAAGCTCCTCTTCTGACAAGTAATATAGTTTCTAAGTATTTTAATTTTTGGTTATATGCATGTTTGGTATTGTATAATAAAATATAACTCCTCCATTTTCAGGTTGATGCCAGATATTATAAATTGTACTCTAAGCATAGTCAAATTTAGCAAAAATATCAGCATAAGATGATATTCTTAAATTTTGTTCTTAGTATCTGATTAGTAGTTGGCTTGATTAATGGTTATGCTTGCTATATTCATTTTCCACACGGCTTCCAAATCTTCTGTTATCTATAACTTGATTCTAGACTTGTGTAACCTTAATTTTATAATTATATTATTTATTTTTTGTCATTTCAAAATCTGAACAGTGTAATTCCTTTTTGCAGAGACTTCATTTCCTTTCAGAGAGGATTCTCTCCCTTGGTTATGAAGTAATTTCAAATGTGCTGGAGACTGGTCCGGTAGGTTATATCAATTTTATTGACTTGCAATTTATTTTTAGTGTCTGTTTTAATTGTTAGGATGTTTTGAATTTTGTAATTGATATATTCTTCAATTTAAAGACGTAATATTTCAATTATAAGACAGGGTTAGTTTCTCCACATTTTACAGCTCTATTGGAATCTGCAATCTTCCCAGCATTGGTCATAAATGTAAAGGTCAGAATTTATTTCAAAAAAGTAACAGGGATGGACTTTTTTCCCAAGAGACCCTTTCTCATTGATGTCTTATGGTAATGCAATTTGCAGGACATGTCAGAGTGGGAAGAAGATGCTGATACAGTATATACGGAAGAATCTTCCTTCAGGTATAGTGCGATTTTTTTTTTCGTTACTGTTTTAGATAATTTGTAGTCATTTCTGACCAAAATTTTGTATTCAGGACGAAGTTAGTGGATGAAGGGGGGATTTATTCACTGCCAGAAAAAGTGCAGTAAACTTACTTGGTGTTACTTCAATGTCAAAGGTTCCTTCTTGATAAAAATTCACCTAGCTATATGCCCCTTGGTTATTACTGTAGTTCATGTGGTCATTAATTTTTTACAGGGGCCACACCAATGGAGACTTCCATTGTCAGTTTATCAGCCAAGCGGAAAAAAATGTCAAAAGAACAAAAGAAGCAATCAGTGCCATTCTAAGGGAGAGTTATAGGTGCTTCTGTTTTTGTCTAAGTTTTTCATTCCTTCTGTTTCCAACGTGTCTCAAAAAAAAAGTCCTGAATTAGTGAGTTTTTATGTGTGGTTCACATGTGTATGCCTGCCTGATCAAATAACTGCACACTTTATTTTTAAGATCTAACTGCACACTTTATGTGAAACGTATTGTTGGACACTCAGGTTGTGCTCTAAAGCATACTGATGTTCCACTATGGTTCATGTAACTTGTGTCTGGTTTCGACCTGAAGTTTTTTTGCTAGTGATGAGTAAATTTAGCATGCTTTGGGTATCTTGAGTATTCCATCAAATTCTTTTGTGAGGGTAGCGTATTTGAAGCTCTTTTGCCTATGCAGAAAATGTACTTGTATATTATTTTCAAAAGAAGTATAGTTTGATATTATCACTCACTAATGTGTATAAATTTTTCCTCGAAAAAATATAGTAATGGTCCTACCTAATTCTAGTCACCAATTGATGGAATTTATTCTTTGCACATTTTACACTAAGTTACATCATTACTTAGTTTTGTTCATTCCAATTCAATCTAAATTCTGTATTAGTTCAATTTCAGATTTGTGTTATTTGTAAGCAAATCGATGGTTCATGCACACAATGTGTCAAGTGTTCCACATGTCTCCATGCCATGTGTGCGTGAAGGACTGATTATCGCATAGAGAGGTTAGACTTCATTTAGATTGAATTGGTTTCCATTTGCATAAGTTTTGTTGATATTTTATAATATGTATTGTCCTGGTTTAGTGCCACTTTTAATTAATGTTGTCTCTTCTGGAACTTGGGCAATGATTCCCACTCCTGGAACGCCTCAACAAGTACAATCAGGCATGCAGCCGCTTGTGAATAATGCAGCTGCTGCTAATGTGCCTTTGTCCCACTCCTGGAACGCCTCAACAAGTACAATCAGGCATGCAGCCGCTTGTGAATAATGCAGCGCCTGTGCAACCTTGGTACCCATTGTTAAAAGGAAAGTTGCCTTTATTCATTCACGCCTCTTACTTGTTTTATTGGTTTTCCATGTTTCGATGTGTAACTATGATTATAATGAATGTGAGGTCTTTTGTTTTTATGTTCTGCTACTTTATGTTGTTAATGAATTCCTTCTAATTGCAGACAAATACAAGTGTTGCATCTTCTTTAGGGACATTTTTCCTGCCCCAGATCTCAATGATCTTCTTGGACATGTTGAATGTATACAGGTATTTGTTGTTAACTGATGGTTTTTGTATCAGCTATTCTAATAACAGTTGAGACAACGCAATATGTAGTTTGATTTGATTCTTCATTTTTGGTTTGATGTATGCTTTAAATCAATTTTTTGTTTTTGCAACAGAGTGTACAGGGAGCATATTTGAAACACAAATATGTACAGTAAGATTATAGTGGTTTTTAACAAATATTTACTATTCAGTCCCTTCATACAAATTCTTCTGGAATTATGCAGGGGAGGTTAGTTTCTTACCACTATCTAAGAAGTTCTGGAATTTAGTTGTTGCAAACATGGTTATCAAATTGAGATTCAAATCATTAATTAAAAGATGTTCTCCCAAAATGCATTTTTTTAGTAAAAACAATAAACATATTCAAAATAATAAGCTCATATGTTCTATACAAACCTAATAATTCGGTGAATTCTAAGGAGAGAGCTCAACTAAGTCCCTCACCTAAAATATGGGTGGACCATGATTAGATGAAATCAAGGGGGTGATGGAATAATGTTTTAGAGAGGGGAGAGACTATGGTGGTGGTGTGTGATTTTTTGAAAGTATCTCATAAGTTGCAGAAGTGCAGAACCAACGTGGGAGAGATGAAAAGGATTAGAGGGATCATGTGCATTGTTCTCATTTTTGTTTCTAACTAATCTGAATTGTTAATGTCTTTTGTAATAATTCGCATTCTCTTGGTGTGTTCGGCCCTTATATCAAGGAAACAACAAGATTTGTTTTTTTTTTTTTTTTTTTCTTTACCCCGTGATGAAATGTCATTGCAATTGATATGAAAAATGTGTCATTATATATATTTTGCAGATGTCAAATAGCTGTCTATTAAGAATGTTATGGTGCAAGAAATGTTCCAAGACTTTACAATCATGCGTTTATAAAGCTTGTGAAACACCAGTCATCACGCGAGAGTGTTGTCATTGCTCTGTAAAAGGTGTGTGTCTTCCACAATATTTTAGATGTACTGTATTATGTATGTACAATATGCAATGCATGTATGAATAAATCTTGCTTTTCTTTCTTTTGACTGTAGCATTTTGGATAATATCATGTAGATTTGTTATTTTGTTTTTTTAACCTTTTTTTTTTCTTCCTTAGAGTCATTCGAGTCAGCCAGAGAAGCTTCAGCGAGTGTAACATCGAAAGGTGCTACAAAGGTTGGGAAATCAAGTGCAAATGGTGTTTCAAAACCTGGAAATCGATCTGTATCTGCGGTATGTGGAGTATGTTGTTGACCTGGTTGGGGAACCAGGAAATATTTTTGGGCCAGATTCATCAATTTATGGAGCATACGTGTCTTCCATACCTTCCCCATTTCAAATTTCTCATATGAGAGATTCTCAATCGCCCTATGCGGATGATGCAGCATCTCCTCAAGTGATATGTTTTAATCAGAATTCTCCCAACAATGACCTGTATACAGGTATGCATCACTTTATATACCTGACCATTTGATCTTCTGGCTGTTTTGAACGATTATTATTTTAAGTTCAGCATATATGCAGCATTGATGATACTTGGCACTTAGTAGGGTATAAATTGTTTCATCAAGCGGGATGTTCAGTATGAATCGCACTTACAAAGTTTAGTCTCTATTAATTTTTAAAATTATGCATATCCACACAAACATCATGTTTGCATGTGTAAATTGAGCTATTTACGCCGTGAAGAAATTGTTATCCCCGTGTTTCATTTTATATTTACCAAAAATTACAGATCGCCTATTGCAAATATTTAATCTTCCTTTTTCATACTGTATGGCAAATCTGATATTTCGTAGTACTTCCTTTAAAAATGATTTGGATTTCTCCTTCCCAAGATTGTGGAGTATGAATTTTAAGATTGATAAATTCAAATTTTCAGAAATTAATCATATTTTAAAGTTGGTCTTTGTTTTTGGTCAATATTTTACGGGCCATCCACAGGAAGATCAACAACATAAAGAAACTGATTTGTACAAAAATAATAATAATGGCTTCAATTATGCTTCAGTTGATCAAACTTGTGGAGGTATGGAACCACCTCTAAATCCATTTGATTTGAAAGGTAGAGGCAACAAATGTGCAAAATTTAGGCTTACTAATTTTTCCTTCTATTTATGAAGCATTATTACATGAAATTCCATTTGTTCGGAAAGGTCAAAGAAATTTCTTACAATGAGGTCGTTGCAAATGGAAGTTCGGTGGTAAATGGGTATCCAGTCAAAGCTGGAACAGGTAGACAATAGGCTTGAAAACCAGGGTGCTGCGGATATTCCAAAATATATGAATCTTGAACCATCACTAGCAATGGACTGGCTTGAAATATCATGGGATGAGTAACGGATCAAAGAGCGCGTTGGTGCTGGTAAATTTTTTGTTTTTCCAGCTTCTCAATTTTGAAGGATTATAAATGGCATGATGACTCTAAATGTGACTTCTCTTTGCTTTATGAAGGATCATTTGGGACTGTGTATCGTGCTGAATGGCATGGATCAGAAGCGTTATATCAAGCACTTTTTTCTTCATGCTGAAATTTGCTGTATTCTTTGCATATTCAAGGTCATGAATTTTGCTTTTAATGGAATCACAATCTATAGTTTCCTAAGTCTGTGTGATTGCATGAATAACTTTTAGCTGCCATGACGAGTTGCTATTTATTATTTTTCTATTATAAGGTAAATTGTTCTTCATTTTGGTGTATTTATTCGTTGCTTTAAAATTTCAGGATGTTGCTGTCAAAGTTTTATCAGTTCAGAATTTCCACGATGACCGATTGAAAGAGTTTCTGTGAGGCAGTTACAATTCTTGTTGTTAATTTCATTGCTTCAGGTTGCAATAATGAAACGTGTTCGCCATCCAAATGTGGTGCTCTTCATGGGTGCGGTTACAAAACGGCCCCATCTATCTATAGTGACAGAGTATTAGCCTAGGTAATCAAACTTCTTCCGTAGTTAACTAAATCTGTTATAGGATTCTTGCATTAATATTTTTGAGTGTCTTACTGTTGTTGTTTCTTGGTGTATCTATGACAGAGGTAGTTTATTCCGCCTGATACATTGGCCATCAACTAGTGAAATTAAGGATCCAAGAAGAAGATTAGCAATGGCTATAGACGTGGTATGTACATAACATTATTATTCTTTTTTCACGTGAATATATTAAATTATACTTCCTCCGTCCTAAAATATAAGCAAAAGTGGGTCAAATAAACTTGATGTATTTGGTTAAAGATTTGAACCAAACACATCCACTTTTGTTAACCAACTTTTGCTTATATTTTGGGACGGAGGGAGTATATGATATATGCTTTATCTGATTGTAGGCTAAAGGGATCAATTATTTTCACTGTCTGAAGCCTCCAGTCGTGCACTGGGATCTCAAATCCCCGAACCTGATGGTAGACAAAAATTGGAATGTAAAGGTATAATTGAACAGGCTAAGTAATTGAGTTTCTCTATGGAATTTTTAATATCTTTGTGATGGAAGATGATTATTTTTCATTTTTTTTTGCCCAGGTGTGTGATTTCGGGTTGTCCAGATTTAAAGCGAACACTTTCTTGTGATCAAAATCTGTTCCTGGAATGGTAAGTCTCTTACACTCTAGTATGTGTTTAATCATAATGGTATACACTATCCAGTGTTGAAATTTTCTTTCAATTAATTCGAAAACAATTTCAAGTTTGAAGATGAGACTTTTACCTGTAGTGTTACGATACATAGGCAAACCTTGATCAAGTAGACAAAAGTATTGTTACTTCTTATTAACCCTGTCCTTTAAAGTTGTTCTTAAAGTCAAATGATATAATCATGATTTCTAAAGTTGATTAATTACTACAAGATACAGTTTTTAACTGTCAATTATTTTATGATGATGCTTGCTCAGCGGGAAGCATGTATATTCTGGTGTGCTTCACAGAAACCAATCTGTATACTCCCTCTGTTGTTTTTAGAAATTTCCAGTTACCAAAGAAGTGTTTGTTTGATAAATTAATTTCTATTATAGCTCATTTTTCACATCCTCGATTTCAACCATTTAATCCATCTCCTCATTGAAGTCTCAAAAAAATTAGTTATCAACTATTCAATTTAATCACTGTCGTGAAACACAAATGTTCCATCCACTTTTCCCACATAAGCTCTTACTCACAATGCGGATATCATCTTTAAAAAAAAAATTTGCAGTAACAAATTTGAATTAAAAAATGTGATCATCTTTTGGGGGGTAGGTGTATCATAATAAATTAATCTTTAAACTATTCAACTAGTGATCACTATAAGAAAAATGTGTAAGATAATTAATGTGCAATAAGGGTCGAATTGACAAAACTTAACCTTAAACTATCAAAATGACTTGAGAGGTTCTATGTGATGTAGCTAAATAGGCATATTCTTCCTTTTTATACAAGTCAGCCATTCAATTTATATTTTGCATGTTGAACTTTCACTTCATGGATCTGACCTTTAATAAGTGTGTAACTTCCTTAATAAGTTTACTTAGCATGTTCATTTGTACTGTACTTCATTAGTTCCTAATTCCTATATGGATGTCTTTTAAGTTTATTTTGAACAAACCAAAAAATTACTTTGATTTATAATTAAATTTCAAATATACTCTTACCTTTGGTTGACTCACTCGCTTATTTATCTCTCTTTACTAATATAAGTGTAAAATAACTGACAAGCTAAGTTTATAACTGGAATAAAAAAATGTAACAATGAAATTTGAAAACGAGGAAATGTGAGGAGATAGTTATAAATTGTGACCTTGGATGTTTCATACAGCTGCGTGACAAAATGAAACCTTGCAATGTGTACGCTCAGGTGGTTGGATCATTTGGGACAGTGTATCGTGCTGAATGACATGGATCAGTAAGTGTTATATTAAGCACTTTTTTCTTCAAGCTGAAATTTGCTGTATTCTTTGCATATTCAAGGTCATGAATTTTGCTTTTAATGGAATCACAGTCTATAGTTTAATTGATTCATCTTGATATATACTTTGCTTCATTTAGATATTTCAGTTAAGAAGTATTCATGATGCAATCTATGTTTCACTTTAGGCTGCAGATTATCTCGAGCAGGCTGGCTGAGTACAATACGGGTAATCCTAATGAGGACCTTAAAACAGAATCCTTGATAAAACAACTGCTTTACAACCCCAAGCTTCAAGCTGCATGTCCTGTTCCATTTGATGAAACTAAGTTGTGGAAAGGCCATATTGTCCCTGAGCACAAACAAAAAATTCAACATTAATTCAGAAACATCAGGTATTAACTAAAAATTAATGGAAAACGTAGCTCTCGCCTTAACTACATAGTATCATTTATTTACTTGCATAGCTTATTGTGGCTTCGTCTCTTATGGACGTGCTTTATGATGCTAATGAAGTTGTAGGAAGGACAATAGTTTAACAGTTTTTGTTATGAACCAAACTTTTTAAGTGCTTATCTGAAGACATATTTATTTTTATACTATATAAACAAACACTCCTAGTATCTGCTTTGTTGTATTACCGATGCAATTTACACACGAAATTTATTTGATTCGTTGGTAATGGAATTTTGCGGCATGCAGTGCATTGATGGATTGTGTAGGTTGTGAGAAGTGTCGCTTATGGGGAAAGCTTCAGGTTATTGGTCTCGGAACTGCATTGAAGATTCTCTTCCTGATGATGGTCAAGAAAATCTGGTTCAAACAGTAAGTACATTTGTTAGAGTGTTGGTTTTTTTCCTCTCTTCGGTTGCTTCTTTTATTCATATGCCACCTTAAATCAAATTGCCGCTGCATTGTCTTTTAAATTTATTCTACTGCCATTTCAATCCTGAGATAAAACACACATAATTTCATAATTGCGGTGAAAAAGTTGTAATCTTGTAAATTTTTTATCTCTTTTATAATTGGGAAGTTTGTGTGGTTCTTTCTGTTGCTAGTATCTGCAACATATGTATTAATTATTTATCGATGTTACTGCCCATTCGTTTTCGTCAAGCTGATGGTATAGGTGATTCCTGGCAGCTGCTGCTTCCAAATTCTGCTGCTTCATTTCTGTGGGAAGATCTTGACCCCTTGAAATCACTGAAGTATGATATCGATGAAATTTTGTACCTGTTTATTCAGAATCTTGTTCTGGCATATTCATCTGGTTTGTGGTAGGTAAGATTTGCATTTATATTTTTTCACGTACATTTTCTCTAGTTTCCTGGTGAAAGTACAGTGCAAACCTAATATCTTGTTGACCGGTATAACTCGGCCATTTTCCAGAAATTTTAAAATAATTTTATAAGACATTTTTGTCTGGTTATCGCATTATTTACGAATTTTGATTTTGAAAATACAATATCTCCTGTGTTCCAGATTCAAACTCAGAATGTGTGGGCTACAAGTGGCTACAAGTTGTAGGAAAGGACAATAGTTTAACAGTTTTGTGTTATGAACCAGACTTTTTAAGTGCTTTATCTGAAGACATTTATTTTTATACTATAAACAAACACTCCTTGTATCTGCTTTGTTGTATTACCGATGCAATTTACACACTAATATTCATTTGACTCATTGGTAATGGAATGATTTTTGCGGCATGCAGTGCATTGATGGATTGTGTAGGTTGTGAAAAAGTTTTAATCTTGTAATTGTTTTTATCTCTTATATAATTGGGAAGTTTTGTGGTTCTTTCTGTGGCTAGTATCTGCAACATATGTGTTAATTATTTATCGTATAGTAGCGATTAGAACAAAAATAAATATTCGTCAGATAAGAAGAATTTGATACAGCTTCTCTATTTCTTTTCTATTCTTCTATTTTCAAAACATCACATTTTCATGCCTATTTTTATCTGCTTGCTATGAACAATGAATTTGTTGTTGGGGAAGTCACTTACCGAAATCTTTTAACTTTTGCTGACATCGCAGCTTGAGACACTTTTAAAGTTTTTCCCGGTTCTGGCATATCGGAACCTAACATGGCAATGTTTAACAGAGGTATGTTCCATCCGTTGAGTTCTAATGTTATTACTTGAATTTTTTTACATCGATATTCACTTTTTATGTTTGCAGGTGGCATCCCTTCAATTTGGGAGTTTTTATGATGTGCAGTATGTCAAGACGTATGACATATTCATGGGTCAATTGCAGTTTGGTCTCATTTTTGTAACATGTACTGCATTCTTATTCATTTGATTCTACTTTGAGAGTTTTGGCTGACTTTGTGATACTTTAATGTTTAATGTATAGCATACTCCCGCCCAGGGACGGAACCAGTAAAAATGGTTGAGGGTGGCAGAAATATAACACACGACAAACAACATTGATTAATAGGTCTGTACATATTTTAACAAGTCTTTTAAGTGTTGCTTTGGTTTTTCTTTGATGCAAAAGTATTTCCTTAATGGAGCCATAATCAAATAATATATTACTATATTATTATATTTGCAAGGTGTAACAAATTAAACGGTGGCGAAGACAAATTTATGGATGAGATTTACAGGGGCGAGCATGTATACATATGATGGGGTATTATAGCATTATATAATTGAAGGGTGGCGACAACCCCTTTTGTTCTACACTTGGGTTCCATCCCTTCTCCCGCTACCTACCACAAATATACCTGAGGCACATATGCAAATGGCTCTACTGAAGAACAAGTTGGTGGTTATTGTTTTATTTTTATATTGAAACAAGATCTTAATTTGCTTAGTTAATTGTTAGGTGTTTGTCTAACCATAGTTTGTTTCCTCTGTTTAGTCATTTATACAGAACATGGCATTGTTCTTCACCTCATTTTATAAGGTTAGATTTTTCATTTTTTTTTGTCTATATTTAATTTTATTGTGAATATATTATCATCAAACAACATGATTGAAATGTGTAAAGAATGTGACATTGATAAAGCTGGTTCCTTAACGCTGCATTGTTGACAATATCGTACCTGAGACTCATTCAAGAATAAATCCTGCTTTATTGGGTTGCTTGTTGGGTGTTCTGCTCTCTGGTATCATTATTCTACCAGCCTTTTATTTATGCAGGTTCACAGCCGCATCTTTGGAATTCACTCGAGAATATATCAAATTTGCTATTGGGCCTTGAATATCTTATCACCCTTTCATATTGTAGGCCTGAAGCATCTGATTCCGAACTATTTTAAGGTGAGATATCTTTTAATCAAATCTGAATTTTTGTTGTTATTATTATTATTTTTAATATTATTATTATTATTATTATTATTATTATTATTATTATTATGACACTCTTGGGTGTTCTGCAATGATGTTGAGTAGTATTTGTATTATGCTAATTTCTACTTCATAGCTGTTATTAATTGCGAGTTTTGTTTTTGATTGGTTAGGTGATTGCTGGATTATGGGTTTTGTTCATTGTTGGGAGTTGGACCAACTTCTTGACATTGTTCTACATAGGTAATTAATTGCCCTCTTGTTTTATTGATATTTACTTCCATGAAAGTTCAAATATAATTTGTGTCGTGTATGTTTATATATACACCATGTATGCTATTGTCATGTAATGGTTATTGCAGTATTCTATAGTTTAGTTATGATAATCGTAGTTAGATAACAGTTAATTGTTAACTCAATAATAATAGTCAGTAGTTAGTTAACTAGCAGACCTCTTAAATATTACTAATTTTAAATTGTAATAAACTGAATTGACAATCAAATTATATTTTCATTTCGATTCACAAATTCTGTTTCTGAAAGTTATATAGGTCCGGTGGAATTTGATTGGGTTGGATAGTACATTAGGCCAAACCCGACACACGTACACCTCCAAGTGTAAAGCTACTTGTTGCTGCTGTAAGTCCTATGGTATTAGGTGGAAGCTTAAATTGTGACATTTCATATTGACTACAAGGATGGGAATTTGTTCCAATGAAGCATCATATTCTGCAGGCTGTGATCGATACTTTAATTTTATCATCTATGTTAAAAAAGATTTCACTTTTTAGTCTCCTCAGTTCATTTGAATTTCTTGATTTTCTGTGTTACAGGGAGACAGCTCTGAATGTGTGTGGTGTGCTCTAGCCAGTGGCAAGCAGAGGTTAATATACTATTCGTTCAACTTTAGGATAAAAACACCTGTATATTTTTTACATACCTATATTTGTATTGGGAGTGGGGATATATTTCCCTTTCGATGCTATGTCCTGGCACCTTCTAGTTCTTTTGTTTTTGTTTCAAGAGCATGAATGTTCAAGCATAAAAGGTTCGAAGTATATCTTTTTGCATCTGGCCGGGAATGAGGAATTTTGGAAAGGTTGGTTTGTGGGGGTCCTTTTTTTCTTGAATTTTCACTCCCTTTGTTGTAAATTTTTTTTTTACAATTTTCTTTGGCACCTTCTAGTTCTTTTGTTTTTGTTTCAGGAACATGAATTTTCAAGCATAAAAGGTTTGAAGTATATCTTTTTGCATCTGGCTGGGGATGAGGAATTTTGGAAAGGTTGGTTTGTGGGGGTCCTTTTTTCTTGAATTTTCACTTCCTTTGTTATAAATATTTTTTTTTTACAATTTACTTTTCGGTTGTGATATGTTTTGAGAATAATATGCCTCAATATCTTTAGATTTAAATATAGTTTACATTGTAATAACATGCTTTTCTGAGATCTGTTATCACACTTCTATTGACTATTATTTTGGAAGGCATGTTTGCTTCGTGAAAGGCAGGCTTATTAATAGTCAATAGAAGTGTTTGATCTTCTGGTTCGTGAAAGGCATGTTTATTAATATCGAAAACAATCTGGGGTCCTTTGTTATGTCACATGATGTAAACTATTAATTAGATCTCTATTAAATTCTTTTTGTTTTCGATATTCTTTCTTCTGGTTCTTATTTACCTCTTGTTTGATCTTCATGATCTATATTCTTAATTGTTTTTGGTTGATTATTTTGGTTTCTTGCTTAGATGTTTTAATTGGTTTGTTTGTTGAATTGTTTCTATCTCGGAGTTTGCGCCTTGCACTACGTACAAGTACGGTTTAATTTCGTCATCTTCTTTAAGACTGTCGACATTTCAGTCTTAGTTCGGTACTCAACATCTACTCTTTCTTTCTTTCCTCCTTTTATTATAATCCATCTCGCATCTAATTCTCTCTGACTTTTCTTTTTCTTCGCACGTCTGAAATGCTCCTCATACGTGAAGATGAGAATAATGTGCTGCTTGCTGTCACCGATGAAGGTAACGACGACCCAAAGTTTTTTCCCCCCTGTTTCATTCTTTTGTACCCAATTGCTATTTTTTAAGCCTGTTTACGTTGTCCATATGGTTATGCTAAAAGTTATATCATTTTATTGATTTGCTTTCTACTCTCATTTGAAACCTAATTTCTTAATTTTTGCAAAGGGTAAAAGGAAAAACTGGAAGATAGAGCATGGTCGAGATTTCCCAAAAATGATAAGAGATAGAATTTGTTATCGAATAATCAGGTGAGTATATCCAAACAAACCCATTCATTCTCTTTAATTGAATATTTTCTAATGTTGTCTCCTAATTAATATTCACCTTTTTTGTAATTATGAATTTTGGGATCTTTGATTTTGTTTTTATGAAATATAGTGACTAAACCCCTTCCCGGGAGTCAAGGAGAGCATGGTGTTATTGGATCGGCGAGAAGAATTCCTTTAAATGATATTGCTAACGGTAATTTATCAATTTAAATGCAATTTTGTATAGTAGTGTAATTATTATTAATTGAAATACACTTCTGCAACTGCTATTTCAACCTGCTGTAATGAGAATCTATTTTGAATAGCTTTTATCAAAATCCATTTTTTTAATCATTCATCATCCCACACCATCTTAAAAAAATAGATTTTAATGATTGTAAACAAACGGCAAATAGCTTTAGATTTTTTTCAAAATCTCTAAAAAAAATGATTTTCTTTAAAAAAATAATTTTTCTTAAATTTCAAACAAACAGGCCTTATAATTATTAGCCTTATATGGAAGAAATTGAGTTAGTGTTTTTGAATTTGATTTTGTATATCTGCAGTTGGTTCTTCATCTTTGAAAATAGGAAAATCATCACCGACAACAAGTTCGTTGAAGACAGGGAAATATACAGTACATAATGGTACATTTATTAATCGTGCAAGATGTTCACTAAGAGCTTCGTTTAGGCGGAATGTGGAATCTATCAAACCACGTCATATTGCATTCCAAAGTAATTATGTTTGAATATGCTATTGGTTTATTAAAAACATAACTAAACAGAATGAAACTTATTCTTAATTATAAATTCCCTCTGTTTCTACTCCAAAATATATTTGTTCCTAATATGAAGAACTAATCTGCATTTTCACTACCTTTTAGGCCAAAAGAGATGAAGAAATTGGCCTTAAAGTTCGCTTAAGAGTGCAAAAGAGCAAGATAGCCACAATATTACCGACGGACAAAAGCAGTAAAGGCCACCCAAAGGGCACTACACTTTGGCAAGATTGTGAAGAAGCCTCAAAAGAAATCTAATAAACCCAATCCTTCGCGAAAGCCTTCCTCTTCAAGGACAGAAGAAATGCGGGTGCTATTCCAGACTGACATGAAGGATAAAAAGCTGAAACAGAGAGGTTCTGGAACAGAGAGGTTCTGGCCCTTATTGGAAAGCTTTCTCTCACTCAAGTGGATATATGTTACATCTATCTTTCTGAAGATATTCTCTTTTTAAAATTGGAATAGGATTTGGTTTCTGATTAATTGTTATTCTTTCTTGTGAAAATGATTTTCTTAAATTGTATATTCTGTCTTTTTGGTTCACAGTCTAGTGGAGCTTTCATTGCTGTATATAGGTATGCAAGTGCAACACCATTACTGCCTTCTATTCTTAGTCAGGGTATTGGTTGGCAGGTACGAATATATGACTAAATCTTGCTTTATAAATGATAATCGTGATAACTAATAATTGTAAAAGTTAATAATTGATTTGACTGTAATGATGATTTTCACCTAGTAATCAAGTAGAACTTTCACTTTCAAGTATCTTATTTATGCTTGTTAGGGAGTCGGCATTCTGTTATCAGAATTGTTTGGAACAATTAGTGGATCGTCCGTGTCTGTGTAAGGCTGAAATTATTCTGTTTGTATTCTTTACTAAGCAATCAAGCACTACTTTTTTGTTAACGTAAGGAATCAAAGTGATTTTTATTTGTTTTCCCAACAGAGAAAATGCAGGTCTATTGGCTTTGACACGTGTTGGCAGTCGAAGAGTTGTGCCGATATCTGCTGGATTCATGATTTTCTCTTCAATTTTAGGTGAGTCAGTTAAACACGATAAGTTTGTAATTTGATTTGTAATTACTAACATTTCTTTCATGATTTAGGAAAATTTGGAACAGTTTTCGCATCTATCCCACCTGCAATTGTTGCTGCCCTGTACTGCTTATTCTTTGCTTATGTTGGTATGTTTGATTTAAGATAAACTCATACAGGTTATATATATACTTTTATTTATTATGATACTTAGAAGACACACCACCATATAATGATTCAATTTTCATTCATCATTTGTAGGTGCTGGAGGCATTAGTTTTCTTCAGTTCTGCAACCTTAACAGTTTTAGAACAAAGTTCATATTAGGCTTCTCTATATTCTTGCTGCCTCTTATTTGCACACTCAGACAAGGAGCATACTTCCTTTCCACATTAGGCTTCTCTATATATAATTTCGTTTTAACTTTCAATTAGAGCTTTTTATAAGGTTGTTTAAAATTTGATACTTATTTTGGTAAGTGTTTAATTTTTGTCACTGAGATTATATTTGTAATCAAAGTTTTGGTTGTGATATATTTTTTTTACACATATTTAACCATGTGCGGGGGTTTGAAACCTCCGCAAACCCAACCGCCGCAGTTTGAACAGGATACCAACGCTCATCCAAATCCCCCGCATATTTACTATTGGATTCTAATAAGCGGCAGTTTTCAAAACTCCCGCAAAACCATCCGCGGAGGTTGTAAATAGCGTGTATTTTTTTGTAGATATAGGGCTGTAATACTCTGACTTTGAACATAATTTATAAACTAGAGTGGGTATCTTTGAATAGTACTTGCTATTTTCGAGTTTTGAGAATTGGTGTTATTTCTTTCCACTTAGAACAGATAAGATTATATATCTCTTTTTTTTTAAAAAAAAAAAAAAACAAACAATATGGTTATGTTTTCAGGTGTTTACGTAAGGACGAAATACTGCATGTTCAGCCTCCTCAAAGGCATTTCTCTTTTCACTCTTATTGTATTGATTGGTATTGGTCGGTTCATATCCTCACTCAAATTTTTACATTTGAATTTTTTAGTGTATATGCAAATTTCAATATAGTAATTCCCAAAATAGAGTTGGTAAGTTTGATACTTTCTAATTTTGTCTTTTTCTATTCAGATTGACTCCGGTGGATTTATTCAAGCCTTTGTGCTCCCTGAAGTGCAGAACCACATTTAAGAATTGAAAGAGAAAGATTTGAGGCTGAAAGGTACAGTCCTCATCATCACTGTCAACATCCTTTTAGCTTCAAGGTTTTGTTCTAATGAAGTTGTGTTGGTTGCATGAGTAATGTTGTTCATTGAGTTATGGTTTATGTATAATTGCGTTATGGTTCTGCACATTTAAATGCATTTAGTTCTGGTTTCTGGTTGTGCACATTGCATTTTTGCATAATTACACGTTCTGGTTTTGCACGTTTTAATGCTTCTGCTTCTGGTTTTGTACACTTCTACATTTTAATCTCCATTCTCCAATGCCTTGATCAATAAAAGAGACTTTGTAGACTTCATATTAGTATGATTTTATTAACCTGAAATGCATTTTTACGGTTATGGCAGGTTGGTGATCTGGTGTTGTTGGTCACTTGGAATCAAATGAAAATTCTAGCCGCTGGCATAGTAGTGGTGAGTTAATAAAGTAATTGCCTAGGAATTTTGATGATAGAGTGAACCAATCTGTATATTCTGGTGTGCTTCACAGAAACCAATCTGTATACTCCCTCTGTTGTTTTTAGAAATTTCCGGTTACCAAAGAAGTGTTTGTTTGATAAATTAATTTCTATTATAGCTGATTTTTCACATCCTCGATTTCAACCATTTAATCCATCTCCTCATTGAAGTCTCAAAAAAATTAGTTATCAACTATTCAACTTAATCTCTGTCGTGAAACACAAATGTTCCATCCACTTTTCCCACATAAGCTCTTTCTTACTCACAATGCGGATATCATCTTTAAAAAAAATGTGCAGTAACAAATTTGAATTGAAAAATGTGATCATCTTTTGGGGGGTAGGTGTATCATAATAAATTATTTTTTAAAGGTTTAACTACACATTTGATCCCTACGTTTATTTTAGGTTTCAAGTTGGTCCTTTACGTTTAAAACGTATCAATTTAGTCCCTTATGTTTGCACCGTTTGCATTAGTTAGTCCTTTCCGTCAACTTTGCCACTAACCCCGTTGAAAACGTACACGTGGCAAACAGAAATGCTGACTTGGATATGATGTGGCTAAAAAGGGTGATGTGGTAGTCATTTCATTAAAAAAGGGTGTTTAGGCTGCAGATTATCTCGAGCAGGCTGAGTACAATACATGTAATCCTAATGCGGACCTTAAAATTCTAATGCGGACCATCAATGCACTTATTGTTCTTCATGCGCTTCTTCTCAGACCCTTTCAGATATTCGAAATTCACTGTTGGTGGTCTTGATAATTTGTAAATTTTTGTTATTTAATGCAAAATGTCAGCTATTGTAACCTTTTATTTCTCTTTTGGTATTTGGTTCAAGAATGTATGTGAATTTTTTCTCCTCCCTCTGAAGTTATGGTCTTTATATGGTAAATTCTTTTTTTTTTGTTGCTAATTAATCTGAAATTTTTAATTCATTTTTAATCTGACATTCCTACTTTTTTTTTTTGAAGGAGACATTCCTACTGATAGGTAAAGTCCTACATGCTCATCTACTCAAGCTCCTCTTCTGACAAGTAATATAGTTTCTAAGTATTTTAATTTTTGGTTATATGCATGTTTGGTATTGTATAATAAAATATAACTCCTCCATTTTCAGGTTGATGCCAGATATTATAAATTGTACTCTAAGCATAGTCAAATTTAGCAAAAATATCAGCATAAGATGATATTCTTAAATTTTGTTCTTAGTATCTGATTAGTAGTTGGCTTGATTAATGGTTATGCTTGCTATATTCATTTTCCACACGGCTTCCAAATCTTCTGTTATCTATAACTTGATTCTAGACTTGTGTAACCTTAATTTTATAATTATATTATTTATTTTTTGTCATTTCAAAATCTGAACAGTGTAATTCCTTTTTGCAGAGACTTCATTTCCTTTCAGAGAGGATTCTCTCCCTTGGTTATGAAGTAATTTCAAATGTGCTGGAGACTGGTCCGGTAGGTTATATCAATTTTATTGACTTGCAATTTATTTTTAGTGTCTGTTTTAATTGTTAGGATGTTTTGAATTTTGTAATTGATATATTCTTCAATTTAAAGACGTAATATTTCAATTATAAGACAGGGTTAGTTTCTCCACATTTTACAGCTCTATTGGAATCTGCAATCTTCCCAGCATTGGTCATAAATGTAAAGGTCAGAATTTATTTCAAAAAAGTAACAGGGATGGACTTTTTTCTCAAGAGACCCTTTCTCATTGATGTCTTATGGTAATGCAATTTGCAGGACATGTCAGAATGGGAAGAAGATGCTGATACAGTATATACGGAAGAATCTTCCTTCAGATATAGTGCGATTTTTTTTTCGTTACTGTTTTAGATAATTTGTAGTCATTTCTGACCAAAATTTTGTATTCAGGACGAAGTTAGTGGATGAAGGGGGGATTTATTCACTGCCAGAAAAAGTGCAGTAAACTTACTTGGTGTTACTTCAATGTCAAAGGTTCCTTCTTGATAAAAATTCACCTAGCTATATGCCCCTTGGTTATTACTGTAGTTCATGTGGTCATTAATTTTTTACAGGGGCCACGCCAATGGAGACTTCCATTGTCAGTTTATCAGCCAAGCGGAAAAAAATGTCAAAAGAACAAAAGAAGCAATCAGTGCCATTCTAAGGGAGAGTTATAGGTGCTTCTGTTTTTGTCTAAGTTTTTCATTCCTTCTGTTTCCAACGTGTCTCAAAAAAAAAGTCCTGAATTAGTGAGTTTTTATGTGTGGTTCACATGTGTATGCCTGCCTGATCAAATAACTGCACACTTTATTTTTAAGATCTAACTGCACACTTTATGTGAAACGTATTGTTGGACACTCAGGTTGTGCTCTAAAGCCTACTGATGTTGTTCCACTATGGTTCATGTAACTTGTGTCTGGTTTCGACCTGAAGTTTTTTTGCTAGTGATGAGTAAATTTAGCATGCTTTGGGTATCTTGAGTATTCCATCAAATTCTTTTGTGAGGGTAAGCGTATTTGAAGCTCTTTTGCCTATGCAGAAAATGTACTTGTATATTATTTTCAAAAGAAGTATAGTTTGATATTATCACTCACTAATGTGTATAAATTTTTCCTCGAAAAAATATAGTAATGGTCCTACCTAATTCTAGTCACCAATTGATGGAATTTATTCTTTGCACATTTTACACTAAGTTACATCATTACTTAGTTTTGTTCATTCCAATTCAATCTAAATTCTGTATTAGTTCAATTTCAGATTTGTGTTATTTGTAAGCAAATCGATGGTTCATGCACACAATGTGTCAAGTGTTCCACATGTCTCCATGCCATGTGTGCGTGAAGGACTGATTATCGCATAGAGAGGTGAGACTTCATTTAGATTGAATTGGTTTCCATTTGCATAAGTTTTGTTGATATTTTATAATATGTATTGTCCTGGTTTAGTGCCACTTTTAATTAATGTTGTCTCTTCTGGAACTTGGGCAATGATTCCCACTCCTGGAACGCCTCAACAAGTACAATCAGGCATGCAGCCGCTTGTGAATAATGCAGCTGCTGCTAATGTGCCTTTGTCCCACTCCTGGAACGCCTCAACAAGTACAATCAGGCATGCAGCCGCTTGTGAATAATGCAGCGCCTGTGCAACCTTGGTACCCATTGTTAAAAGGAAAGTTGCCTTTATTCATTCACGCCTCTTACTTGTTTTATTGGTTTTCCATGTTTCGATGTGTAACTATGATTATAATGAATGTGAGGTCTTTTGTTTTTATGTTCTGCTACTTTATGTTGTTAATGAATTCCTTCTAATTGCAGACAAATACAAGTGTTGCATCTTCTTTAGGGACATTTTTCCTGCCCCAGATCTCAATGATCTTCTTGGACATGTTGAATGTATACAGGTATTTGTTGTTAACTGATGGTTTTTGTATCAGCTATTCTAATAACAGTTGAGACAACGCAATATGTAGTTTGATTTGATTCTTCATTTTTGGTTTGATGTATGCTTTAAATCAATTTTTTGTTTTTGCAACAGAGTGTACAGGGAGCATATTTGAAACACAAATATGTATAGTAAGATTATAGTGGTTTTTAACAAATATTTACTATTCAGTCCCTTCATACAAATTCTTCTGGAATTATGCAGGGGAGGTTAGTTTCTTACCACTATCTAAGAAGTTCTGGAATTTAGTTGTTGCAAACATGGTTATCAAATTGAGATTCAAATCATTAATTAAAAGATGTTCTCCCAAAATGCATTTTTTTAGTAAAAACAAGAAACATATTCAAAATAATAAGCTCATATGTTCTATACAAACCTAATAATTCGGTGAATTCTAAGGAGAGAGCTCAACTAAGTCCCTCACCTAAAATATGGGTGGACCATGATTAGATGAAATCAAGGGGGTGATGAAATAATGTTTTAGAGAGGGGAGAGACTATGGTGGTGGTGTGTGATTTTTTGAAAGTATCTCATAAGTTGCAGAAGTGCAGAACCAACGTGGGAGAGATGAAAAGGATTAGAGGGATCATGTGCATTGTTCTCATTTTTGTTTCTAACTAATCTGAATTGTTAATGTCTTTTGTAATAATTCGCATTCTCCTTGTGTGTTCGGCCCTTATATCAAGGAAACAACAAGATTTGTTTTTTTTTTTTTTTTCTTTACCCCGTGATGAAATGTCATTGCAATTGATATGAAAAATGTGTCATTATATATATTTTGCAGATGTCAAATAGCTGTCTATTAAGAATGTTATGGTGCAAGAAATGTTCCAAGACTTTACAATCATGCGTTTATAAAGCTTGTGAAACACCAGTCATCACGCGAGAGTGTTGTCATTGCTCTGTAAAAGGTGTGTGTCTTCCACAATATTTTAGATGTACTGTATTATGTATGTACAATATGCAATGCATGTATGAGATAGAATTTGTTATCGAATAATCAGGTGAGTATATCCAAACAAACCCATTCATTCTCTTTAATTGAATATTTTCTAATGTTGTCTCCTAATTAATATTCACCTTTTTTGTAATTATGAATTTTGGGATCTTTGATTTTGTTTTTATGAAATATAGTGACTAAACCCCTTCCCGGGAGTCAAGGAGAGCATGGTGTTATTGGATCGGCGAGAAGAATTCCTTTAAATGATATTGCTAACGGTAATTTATCAATTTAAATGCAATTTTGTATAGTAGTGTAATTATTATTAATTGAAATACACTTCTGCAACTGCTATTTCAACCTGCTGTAATGAGAATCTATTTTGAATAGCTTTTATCAAAATCCATTTTTTTAATCATTCATCATCCCACACCATCTTAAAAAAATAGATTTTAATGATTGTAAACAAACGGCAAATAGCTTTAGATTTTTTTCAAAATCTCTAAAAAAATGATTTTCTTTAAAAAAATAATTTTTCTTAAATTTCAAACAAACAGGCCTTATAATTATTAGCCTTATATGGAAGAAATTGAGTTAGTGTTTTTGAATTTGATTTTGTATATCTGCAGTTGGTTCTTCATCTTTGAAAATAGGAAAATCATCACCGACAACAAGTTCGTTGAAGACAGGGAAATATACAGTACATAATGGTACATTTATTAATCGTGCAAGATGTTCACTAAGAGCTTCGTTTAGGCGGAATGTGGAATCTATCAAACCACGTCATATTGCATTCCAAGGTAATTATGTTTGAATATGCTATTGGTTTATTAAAAACATAACTAAACAGAATGAAACTTATTCTTAATTATAAATTCCCTCTGTTTCTACTCCAAAATATATTTGTTCCTAATATGAAGAACTAATCTGCATTTTCACTACCTTTTAGGCCAAAAGAGATGAAGAAATTGGCCTTAAAGTTCGCTTAAGAGTGCAAAAGAGCAAGATAGCCACAATATTACCGACGGACAAAAGCAGTAAAGGCCACCCAAAGGGCACTACACTTTGGCAAGATTGTGAAGAAGCCTCAAAAGAAATCTAATAAACCCAATCCTTCGCGAAAGCCTTCCTCTTCAAGGACAGAAGAAATGCGGGTGCTATTCCAGACTGACATGAAGGATAAAAAGCTGAAACAGAGAGGTTCTGGAACAGGAAAGAAGGCGAAGCAATCATTCAAAAGCAAGTCAAGGTATATCAATTAAAAAATCTAACATTTGAACTGAAATATCTCAGCTACTGAAGTTTGAAATTTGAATTGGATTTATCTTTTTTCAGGGACAATGATTTGCACAGGTTACTTTTTATGCCTAATGGCCTACCAGACGGTGCTGAGTTGGCTTACTATGTCAAAGGACACGTGTCTGTCTTGATATTATCTCTTAATATTTTGTGTTTATGGATTGATCTGCACGTTATTTTTATTTTTCTTAAATATGTGACTTGACTGATGTGCTATTCAGAAACTACTTGTGAGTTACAAACAAGGAAATGGTATAGTCTGTAGTTGTTGTGATGTAGAGGTATGTTCATATACCTACCGGAGTGAAAATGCTAAGATAAACTTTATGATTTTTGTTCACAGGTAAACAGATAAGCCTTTCACAGTTTGAAGCCCATGCTGGAATGGCGGCTAGGCGTCAACCGTGAGTAGACTGTTAAATAACTAAATTGACTTTTCTATTTTTCTTCATCTCAAAATGCTTTTTGTTCTTTTGCAGTTACCGCCACATATATATATACTTCCAATGGATTTGCATAGAGGTCACCATTTGGTAGAAGATCAGAAAGCTACTGTAAGTGCATTAGTTTCTACTCTTATCTACATTCTCTTTCTATAGCATGCCAGCTTTTATGTTGAACGGTATATCTAAAATGAGTTGTCTTTGCAGGAAACACAGATTGACACACCTGTGAAAAAGTTCGGTACAGAGACTGATAGCAAATTAAGGAGATCATACAATGAATGTCAACATGTGTGTGCTTAAAATTTTATATCTAATATTCCAGGGTTCTTTATGCCACTATGTTCAATTTTCTTTTACAATTGTCAATTAGGACCTTTAATTCTCTTTGTATGAATCCCCTTTAATTCTCTTTTTGACAGAATATGATTTGGTTTTCATCCTCCTTATGCACTTTTGAAATCCTTGTTCGTTTGTCCTGCAGCAACAATTACAAGCACTACTTGAAGACAGGGAAATATACAGTACATAATGGTACATTTATTAATCGTGCAATGTTCACTAAGAGCTTCGTTTAGGCTGAATGTGGAATCTATCAAACCACGTCATATTGCATTCCAAGGTAATTATGTTTGAATATGCTATTGGTTTATTAAAAACATAACTAAACAGAATGGAACTTGATTATATCATTAAAAAATATTTGTACTCTGGGATTGGATATCCATCCATTGGACACCCCTAGTCAAGACTGACAGTATAGCTTAGTATGTATGGTAGTCAAGCATTACTGCTTTCCTGCATATTTTATAGAATGTTGCATAAATTTTTTTATAGAACTGAATTGTGCTTTAGATGCTACCTAATGTCAAATATGAATTGCATATTTGAAATTTGAGGGTATCTATCTTTGTGTGTGTATATGTTTGTGTATTGCATGTTTTTGCTGTATCTTTTCTGCTGTGATATTTTTGCATGTGCTATAATTGCTAGAGTAGTAAAAAAACTGTTGGGTAGTCAGTTATAGTTCTACTGGGAAGCGCTAACTGAGAATTATTATAAATTCTAGAATCTCAGAAGATTCAATGACCTTTCACAGTGCAGCACATATATTAACCTAATTTTTTTTTTCTTCGTGGAAATCATTTTCTATTATATCCTTCCTGTGGTGTTCACTGGAAGCCATTGAGGTTGTTAATTTGTTCGTATTATGGTTTCTGTGGTGTAAATGCCGTTATAATTCGGGGGAATGTTGATGAGTGTCATCTTATTTGTGGCATTTTAGATTACAAATGTGACGCTGGTACATATTTAGGTGAAGCTGCTATTGCTGAGTTTTCTCAATTAACTTTTATTTCATAGTTACATAAGCATTTAGAAAGCATAATTTCTTTGTCATTGCTTTTTTTGTTTTTTTAAAAAAATATTTTGTTACACCAAACCTTATCATTGCTAACAGGAATCTCCGAGTTGCTTTCATTCATGTTGATGAAAGTACAACTGATGAAAGCACCCGACGGGTGTTAGAGGAAAGGTAGTATAGATTCTAATAGGTGACATTTCCCAATGTCAATAATTTTTAGTTTTGAAAACATTGAACCATGACTCTTGTTATTACCACCGTCATCTATTTCTTCATTTCGATTATGGTTTCCAGTCCCTCACAGTTATATATTTCCAATGTCTCTAGTAGCACTAGGCATCGAGAAGTTGACACTTCAAATAGGGAAACTAACATCTGGCAATGTCGAACTATGATGGTCTTTAGATTGCAGAGGTTTAGCTTACCTTTAAACAAGCTTTGCAAATGGTCACAATCATTGATTGATAGATTTTCTAAATTGGTCAAAGATTCAAAGGAAAGGGGTCCACTGAATAGTTCTTCCAAATTTTTCAATCCTTTCAATTCTAGTACAACCAACTTGGACAAGACATTTGGTTCTTGAGAACCAATGGTGTCAACAAGGCACTGTAGTTGTGAAATCCTACCCAAATGAAGTTCAACAAGATCATTCAAAGCTTGTCAAAAAGATCAGGTGAGAAAAAGCTTTGACTAATGCCATTTTTGACTCACTATTATATAGCATTTACAGTTTTTATCCTTAAATATTGTGTTCTACCTTGTCGGATTCTTTATGTTTTTCTTGCACAAAGGAAATATATTCTATCAAAGTTCCTGGGGATCCAAAGTTTGGTGAAGGAAAACCAGAGAACCAAAACCATGTGATAATAATATTCACACGTGGTGATGCGCTTCAAACTATTGATATGAATCAGGTCAGGACATTGTTTCGTGATGATTTGCTCGTTCTGTATATTCAACTTTTATGCATGATGTTTTCGTACATTTTTTATATCAAAATGGTTATTGCAGTATTCTATAGTTTAGTTATGATAATCGTAGTTAGCTAACAGTTAATTGTTAACTCGATAATAATAGTCGGTAGTTAGTTAACTAGCATACCTCTTAAATATTACTAATTTGAAATTGTAATAAACTGAATCGATAATCAAATTATATTTTCATTTCGATTCACAAATTATGTTTCTCTTTGAAGGGAAAAGTAGCAGGTGGTAATGGATGGCAAGTGCTTAGCTGATCATCATGTGCACTGGCTTAGCTGCAAGCTAGATATAAACAACTGCTCTTCTAATCAGCTTGATCCAATGCAAGGTGGATTTTTTGTTCTGAATTTTTTCCTTCATAGTTGTCAAATCCTAATTCCTAACTGTATGCATATCCCTTAAGCTATTGTTTCCTACACAGTATTATCTTGTTGAAGTTGTCTTTAGTTAATGTGTGTCCGGTCATATTCTTCTTTAATGGTTCGGTTACTTTTTATTTCATTTTATTTGGTGCATCCTTTCTTTTAAATATTCCACTTGGTGCGATATGTACATACAGATAATGACTTGTCTATCATTCATCTTAAAGGCATGAAGTTCATTGATGTGGTTTCTTGTGTTTGGTGTAACCTCCCTAAATACTTAGAAAACAATAATGTGGCCTGTATCTACTGTTGTTGACAACCTGCTGAAGACCAGATGTTTAGTAAAACTATGACGATTTTGAAGATTTGAATTTTCTTAATAGATAATTATTACGTGTTTGGCCTATTTTTTTATGCAAAAAATAACCCCTTTTATTGTTGTCTAATCATTACCTCTGTTTTATTTTATTTTTTTTTAAAGATTGATATGCTCACATTAGTTGTCTAATCTTTAAACTTTCTTTCTGAAGGGAAATAATGGTAACTTTTGGGATTTTATGACTTCCAAATTCACAAGTCCCGTGATGAATCAAGGTGTGCTAATTAGACTCTGATGATCTTCTGCCGCTACTACCTGATATGAGTCCTTTCGGTCATGATATAATTTTATCCAGTTGGCGAGCTCAATTGAGTAATAATGGTTCAAACCCTTCCTTGTTTAGAGCAGTCTATAATGCATCTGGATGGCCATAGCCATGGTTTATCGAAGGTACTTTTCTGAACCAAATCACAGTTTCCACCCCTGTGCTAGATAAATCAAAGTTCATAAAACATTGAAGCTTGCACCTTTGCTATTTAATATTTATATATTTATTCCATATGCTTGTTCACTGTTGTAACAATGTTGTTCACTTGGGGAGAAAACGGGATTATTCCAAATGATATTTAACCCTTATCCCGCCTTTTTTTATATTGACTTGCCTTTTGTGAAGTAAATTCATGTCAATATTAAAAAACCACTACCTTGCCCAAGACGAAACCAAAAGTTGGCTTTATGTTTATGATTATGATGATGCGTTGCTTATAAACCTCTCTTTCATTCATTCTGATTTGGCTGGAGTCCGCACATCAAATGAACGGAAAGGAAAATTCTGCTGGAAGGAATTCAATGACAACAAACACACAGAAAGCTTTGCAAGACCAATAAGCAGGGTATCCATTGCTATGAGACCACCACCTGTACAATCAACAACACAGGTTGTTTTGTTATTTCTTTTTCCCTTTCCACCTGTTTTCTTTCTTGGATATAGAATTTAGGGAAAATGTAATTGACCTCCCCTGAAGTTTCCTTAAACAACAGAGACACCCCCTCTAGTTTTCATAAAACACTCATCTCCCCTCATTTTTAACACCGCCAAACTACTGTTAGGTAAAGATGAAAAAAAACTGTTTTATTGTTGTTTCTTCCGAAATTGATCTGTGCTTCTCTCTGTCACTCAACCGTGTTTTAAGCTCTCTACAGATCAAAATCTTATAGGAAAATCAAATCTGCTGCCCGATGTGAATTTCTAATGAGAGCATTTAGGGATTTGAAAAGTTAGGAATTTGAAGAGAAAGAAAGCATTGAGTTTAGCCAAAATTCCGATTGACAAAATAAAATAGTCAAAATATTATTAATGCTTTATTTTTTTTTTCCTATTCTTTGTGCACCGACAATGTATTGCCCACTGTTTCATGTTCCAGTATGGTAGTAGTTCCTGTATTGTGCTTTGTTAGATTTTCTTTCAAACATGATTATTTATCATTTAGCGTATTAAAAAAAATGGAAACCCATCTTAGAATAGCAGTTTCATAAAATGTTGAAGAAAATAGAACAAGTGCAACAGTTGAAGAAAAAATGTTGACCAATAAGTAAAAGAACTCAGTTTGTGTGAGCAAAAGTGAAGGAGTTAAGGTGAAAGGGAGGTGTTTGTCTATTTGATAGAAAAATAAGGGAGGTTAGTGATCACTTAAAAACTAGAGGGGGTGTTTGTGTTATTTAAAAAGACCTCAGGGGAGGTTAGTGTAATTTGCCCTAAAATTTATTACATTTCATCTTCCTGCTCATAAACCATGTTTGGATATAATGTCTACTCAGAGTCTCTGACCTCTAAATTATTACCTAGCTTTTTTCATGTATAATATGTTACGGGAAGTTCTACGATGGATCAGACATAAGTACAGAACAATTGAGCGACTACATTTATAAAACATTGAACAGTGGCCAGGTAATGTAAACTATAATGAATCTTTGAAGCTTTTGATGCCTTCTTTTTCCTTTTTAGCTTTTGTTTCCTCGATCAGTACATGTTAAATATTGTTAATGTGTTATAGTTCTTTAGTTTTGCTTAACCTTCTTATATTTGAAGTGAAGTAATTCAGTAGGGTAGAGCAGATGATAAGACTTGTGCTTTAAAAATTCAAAAAAATTGATTGAGCAAGAATGCTGGTGTATCCAATTTGTTATGTTTAAATCTTCTTTACTGTTTTACTAGAAGGACTTTTTGGCTGTAGGGCATTAGGGTTCTTTCGCGGAACACTCCGTTACGAAGGCATGGTTTCTATTTGTTGCTACTATTTTTCCGTCCAACTTCTTCCACTGTTCAATAACATTCTCTGATACATATTTTTACCTACATTAGGCAAGGCAATATTTGGTGAGACAGTGGCATTCTTTCATACATAAATTAACTAATCCAGGCTTTTTTGGGTCTGTGTACAGGGTTTAGGGAGATCGTGGCGACACTTTCTAGGATTGGCTTATTCAATAATGAAGCTCATCCGATTCTAAAGAATGAAGAGAGACCAACCTTTAAAAAAATCATGTTTGACCTTCTGAAAATTGTTCATGAAGATCCTAGAAAGGATATCAACACTAGGACATTGCAAAGATCAAAGATCTGCGATGATGACAGCAAAAACATTGTTTGAACCTGATTGTATTCTCTCATGTAGATTTTTGGGACTAGTTGATCAAACAGAAATCCCTGCTTCCTGCAAAAACGCTTTTGATGTTGCATGTTTCCGCATGGAGGAGAGATTATCCTACTCCAACACAGTAGGGTATATTACTTTGATGAATCCATATGGAATTAGGATGTGATCTAACTAAAATCTCTCTTGATTTCATACTTACTTTCAGTGCATAGCTAACAAAGGCATATGAGACTGTTAATGTTGTTTTTGAAGTTTCAAAAGCTGTTAATATGACACAATCTATGAAAGTTGTTTGTGAGGTAATTTTCTCCCTTATTCCTAAATATTGTTGTCTCTTTTTATGCAATCCTCTGTAAATATTGTATTTAACTTAATTCATTGTTACTGAACTTTTTCTTAACACTTGATTCAGTTTTATCATATTCTATGATTATTTCTAGATAGAAGGTGGTAGAGGTCCTAGTATGTGGGACGGGATGCCTTTACACACACTAAAGGCTTGAAAATTGTGTCCTTAGTAATAGACCCTTTCACTATCAATTTGTACAAATGATACTACTTGAATGTTATGTTGTTCTCGTCTTCTAATTGTTATTTTGAAAAATTGTTGGTGTTTGTGTAGAGTTGTTTGATTTTTCAATTAAAAAGATTGGGTGTTGGTTGTTATTAGAGTAGGGTTTGGGGGAAATAAATTATTTGATATGTTTCTGTTGGTTGATGATTGCATATTTTATTCTTGAGTAGTTGAGTTGACTCTCGAGTATTCCATAGTGTGTTGGAGTAGGAGTTTGGGTTGATTGGAGAAATCTCTCATTTGTTTTGGTTGTCTAGGGACATTTAAAATGTGCTGCCTTTGTTGTTCTATCTCTATATAATGAATTGCTTGAGGTGATTTTTATAGTCTGTTCATGAGATTGGATGAATGTATTTTGAGGCCCAGACATGTTCCCTGTATGATTAAGAACACTTGGTTTTCCTAAATATACTATGTGTGATTGCCATTTAATCATAAGGTTAACTATTTGATTTAACAATTTGTCATGTTTAAACTTTAAAATACTTGCAAAGAGTGAAAGGGATATGAAGGAGCGTCGGATGAGAATCATTTGTCTAAGGTAAGCTCAAATTACCCTCTTTTGTCCATTAACTTATAAAAATTAATGTTTAGAATAATGTCTTTTTTATGTTTGATGAAGTACCTTCCTAGTAATAGGTAAGGTAATGTGTAATTTTTGTGTTTTAGACATTCCTTTATTCTTTTGTATGTTGGAACTAGAGCCAACAAATATAGTGGCTTCTAGGGTGAGGGCTCTATCAAGTCCCTCACCGGTGTACCATTTAACTTAACCGTTAGATTAGTCAAGTGTATATTATACAATTAGACATTACCACACTAGATCAAAGCCTTTCTTTACATTCATGTAATTTTGTGTGTATTTTTTTTTTTTGGTTATTGTTTTGGTCTAATTAAAACGTGTTGTATGCCCGTGCTGTTTAATTTCCATGTATAACAGAGTGTGTTAATTCAAGGAGAGGTGTTGCTAAGCCTCCGAAAATCAAACTTCCAAAAGCATACAACGGAATTTGGAACAGATCAAGGTAGAATTTTCAAAACAACTAGTGATGTACTATTTACATCTAACTTCTATTGACTTTTCATTTGTTCATGAATATGTAATAACAAAGAGATTATAATTTGTAGAAATGACCTTTTTGTCCGCTTAAGAATCTGCATCTTTGTAACATTTAATACAAGAGCATGGAAAAAGGAGCATCTCAGGTTAGGAACACTTTCAAGATTGATTAAATAATAATATGAGATATACAACAAGGCTTTTCCCTGATCCTCGAGATGTTGCTTTGATTCAGATTAAGAACATTTTGGCACCTGGTGTTGCTGATCATCATGGGCACTAGCTTAGCTGAGGGCTAGATATAAACAACTGCTCTTCTAATCAGCTTGATCCAATGCAAGGTGGATTTTTTGTTCTGAATTTTTTCCTTCATAGTTGTCAAATCCTAATTCCTAACTGTATGCATATCCCTTAAGCTATTGTTTCCTACACAGTATTATCTTGTTGAAGTTGTCTTTAGTTAATGTGTGTCCGGTCATATTCTTCTTTAATGGTTCGGTTACTTTTTATTTCATTTTATTTGGTGCATCCTTTCTTTTAAATATTCCACTTGGTGCGATATGTACATACAGATAATGACTTGTCTATCATTCATCTTAAAGGCATGAAGTTCATTGATGTGGTTTCTTGTGTTTGGTGTAACCTCCCTAAATACTTAGAAAACAATAATGTGGCCTGTATCTCCTGTTGTTGACAACCTGCTGAAGACCAGATGTTTAGTAAAACTATGACGATTTTGAAGATTTGAATTTTCTTAATAGATAATTATTACGTGTTTGGCCTATTTTTTTATGCAAAAAATAACCCCTTTTATTGTTGTCTAATCATTACCTCTGTTTTATTTTATTTTTCAATTTTTAAAGATTGATATGCTCACATTAGTTGTCTAATCTTTAAACTTTCTTTCTGAAGGGAAATAATGGTAACTTTTGGGATTTTATGACTTCCAAATTCACAAGTCCCGTGATGAATCAAGGTGTGCTAATTAGACTCTGATGATCTTCTGCCGCTACTACCGGATATGAGTCCTTTCGGTCATGATATAATTTTATCCAGTTGGCGAGCTCAATTGAGTAATAATGGTTCAAACCCTTCCTTGTTTAGAGCAGTCTATAATGCATCTGGATGGCCATAGCCATGGTTTATCGAAGGTACTTTTCTGAACCAAATCACAGTTTCCACCCTTGTGCTAGATAAATCAAAGTTCATAAAACATTGAAGCTTGCACCTTTGCTATTTAATATTTATATATTTATTCCATATGCTTGTTCACTGTTGTAACAATGTTGTTCACTTGGGGAGAAAACGGGATTATTCCAAATGATATTTAGCCCTTATCCCGCCTTTTTTTATATTGACTTGCCTTTAGTGAAGTAAATTCATGTCAATATTAAAAAACCACTACCTTGCCCAAGACGAAACCAAAAGTTGGCTTTATGTTTATGATTATGATGATGCGTTGCTTATAAACCTCTCTTTCATTCATTCTGATTTATTCCGCCGCATGCATTCTGAGTTTTGACTTATGCTGATCCACTCCCGCCTTAGGTTTAGGCTTCTATCTCTCTTTCTCCGATTCATTCCAATCTTCGCTTTATGTTGATGATGATGATGATGCGTTGCTTATAAATCTCCAATCAAGGTCTTTTGTATGCATGATTATTTTCATTTCCACTAGTTTGTTTGTTTATTTTTCTGTTTGTTGCTTCTCATATTCCCTAACTAACTAACAACATTCCACATTACTCATAGTCTCATACAAGAATGGCTAACTTAGCTTTGCCCGGGAAGACAACTATATGGCCACTTCTGATTTGCTTAATGAGTTGACCAAACCCACTTTTAGGGCCGATCCTGATCTCGAACTTAAATTGAATAATATCATCATACACCAACTTGACGATGCTGCTGGTGATGTTTCTGGACTTGCTTTAAAATGGTACAGAATGGACCTAATAACCACCCTACGATATAGTAACTTCTGGTAAGTAATAACAAGAATTTATTATTATGTACCTTCTGGTATGATAGAAATGTATGATTTGAACTAGATCTGAACGATTAATGTTACTAGATCCGAATGCAATTGAAGCTCACCAACAATTTCAATAGGTAAAAATATGTTTGTATATAGAAAGGGATAGGCCAATTTAACTAGTAGAACTCTGAATTGACCCTTAAGTTCCCATAAATCAAGTAAAATGCTTTAAATGGTTGAATATATGTACAAATTTTATTTGTGGATTGATTTTCATAAGAGCATTTAGACACGTGCACTATTGTATTATCATATGAACTTAATGGGTCCAGCTCAACTAGAGAGGTATTTTTCGAGGTATGATTTTTGTCCTGTCCTGTCAACAATCTTGTTTCCAATTCCCTTCAATGTCGTGATTATTTTATTTTTCTTGTACATAAATTTAATTAGTAGTTGGGGCAAAGAGTTTCTCTTTTGCTCTATTCATATATTTTAATTAATTCTTATATGTATTTTGATGATCGGCTCACAGGGAAACTGGTGGAGAGGAGAATGATGCGCAAGTATATCGTGTGGAAAACGTTACTGAGTACTTTATAAGCTTCAACACAATTTGTGGTGCTACTCAGGTATTTTCACTTCTCTAGTTCTTGATGTTATTGCTTCAACACAATTTGTGCAGCTCTTAGCCAGTTCTACATCGCACTGTTATGCATAATATATATTTTTGGCCAGTGGCCATTCTATATGCCTTCATTCTAATCAAACAGTTATTTTGAATTTCCTTTTAGGAGCGACAAGATGCTATTTACAAGCTGGTGGAGAAAGATATGGATTGTATGTTAGTTGTTGGTGGTTGGAACTCGAATAATACATCGCACCTTCAAGAGATAGCTGAGGAACGCGGAATTCCTTCTTACTGGATTGATAGTGAGCAAATAATTGGTCCAGGAAACAGAATAGCACACAAATTGAATGTAAGCAAACTGTTTTATAAGCTTCTTAGGAAATAAGCTGAAAACAGTTTATGGACATTTCATAAACTGTTTTCGTATACTCTCCCAAGCGGTCTCACAAGTGCTTATGTCAATAGATAAACTCAATCAAGTCAATTCAAAGAGTCCTTTAGTGTTTGTAGTCGTTTTTATGGGTTTTGGCCAATTTTAGTGTTTGTAATAGTTTTTATGGGTTTAGGCCAATTTTAGTGTTTGTAGTGGTTTTTATGGTTTTTGGCCTATTTTATGGTCGTTTTTATGGTTTTTGACCAATTTTAGTGTTTGTAGTCGTTTTTATGGGATTTGGCCAATTTTAGTGTTTTAAGTCGTTTTTATGGTTTTTGGCCTATTTTAGGGTCGTTTTTATGGGTTTTGGCTAATTTTAGTGTTTGTGGTCGTTTTTATGGTTTTTGGCCTATTTTAGGGTCGTTTTTATGGGTTTTGGCCAATTTTAGTGTTTGTAGTCGTTTTTATGGTTTTTGGCCTATTTTAGGGCCGTTTTTATGGTTTTTGGCCTATTTTAGGGTCATTGTTATGGTTTTTGACAAATTTTAGTGTTTGTAGTCGGTTTTATGGGTTTTGGCCAATTTTAGTGTTTGTAGTTGTTTTTATGGTTTTTTGCCTATTTTAGGGTCGTTTTTATGGTTTTTGGCCTATTTTGGAGTCGTTTTTATGGCTTTGACCAATTTTAGTGTTTGTAGTCGTTTTTATGGGTTTTGGCCAATTTTAGTGTTTGTAGTTGTTTTTATGGTTTTTGGCCTATTTTAGGGTCGTTTTTATGGTTTTTGACCAATTTTAGTGTTTGTAGTCGGTTTTATGGGTTTTGGCCAATTTTAGTGTTTGTATAGTTTTTATGGGGTTTGGCCAATTTTAGTGTTTGTAGTTGTTTTTATGGTTTTTGGCCTATTTTAGGGTCGTTTTTATGGTTTTTGACCAATTATAGTGTTTGTAGTCGTTTTGATGGGTTTTGGCCAATTTTAGTGTTTGTAATAGTTTTTATGGTTTTTGGCCTATTTTATGGTCGTTTTTATGGTTTTTGACCAATTTTAGTGTTTGTAGTCGTTTTTATGGGTTTTGGCCAATTTTAGTGTTGTAATAGTTTTTATGGTGTTTGGCCAATTTTAGTGTTTGTAATAGTTTTTATGGGTTTAGGCCAATTTTAGTGTTTGTAGTTGTTTTTATGGTTTTTGGCCTATTTTACGGTCGTTTTTATGGTTTTTGACCAATTTTAGTGTTTGTAATAGTTTTTATGGGTTTAGGCCAATTTTAGTGTTTGTAGTGGTTTTTATGGTTTTTGGCCTATTTTATGGTCGTTTTTATGGTTTTTGACCAATTTTAGTGTTTGTAGTCGTTTTTATGGGATTTGGCCAATTTTAGTGTTTTAAGTCGTTTTTATGGTTTTTGGCCTATTTTAGGATCGTTTTTATGGGTTTTGGCTAATTTTAGTGTTTGTGGTCGTTTTTATGGTTTTTGGCCTATTTTAGGGTCGTTTTTATGGGTTTTGGCCAATTTTAGTGTTTGTAGTCGTTTTTATGGTTTTTGGCCTATTTTAGGGCCGTTTTTATGGTTTTTGGCCTATTTTAGGGTCATTGTTATGGTTTTTGACAAATTTTAGTGTTTGTAGTCGGTTTTATGGGTTTTGGCCAATTTTAGTGTTTGTAGTTGTTTTTATGGTTTTTTGCCTATTTTAGGGTCGTTTTTATGGTTTTTGGCCTATTTTGGAGTCGTTTTTATGGCTTTGACCAATTTTAGTGTTTGTAGTCGTTTTTATGGGTTTTGGCCAATTTTAGTGTTTGTAGTTGTTTTTATGGTTTTTGGCCTATTTTAGGGTCGTTTTTATGGTTTTTGACCAATTTTAGTGTTTGTAGTCGGTTTTATGGGTTTTGGCCAATTTTAGTGTTTGTATAGTTTTTATGGGGTTTGGCCAATTTTAGTGTTTGTAGTTGTTTTTATGGTTTTTGGCCTATTTTAGGGTCGTTTTTATGGTTTTTGACCAATTATAGTGTTTGTAGTCGTTTTGATGGGTTTTGGCCAATTTTAGTGTTTGTAATAGTTTTTATGGTTTTTGGCCTATTTTATGGTCGTTTTTATGGTTTTTGACCAATTTTAGTGTTTGTAGTCGTTTTTATGGGTTTTGGCCAATTTTAGTGTTGTAATAGTTTTTATGGTGTTTGGCCAATTTTAGTGTTTGTAATAGTTTTTATGGGTTTAGGCCAATTTTAGTGTTTGTAGTTGTTTTTATGGTTTTTGGCCTATTTTACGGTCGTTTTTATGGTTTTTGACCAATTTTAGTGTTTGTAGTCGGTTTTATGGGTTTTGGCCAATTTTAGTGTTTGTAGTTGTTTTTATGGTTTTTTGCCTATTTTAGGGTCGTTTTTATGGTTTTTGGCCTATTTTGGAGTCGTTTTTATGGCTTTTGACCAATTTTAGTATTTGTAGTCGTTTTTATGGGTTTTGGCCAATTTTAGTGTTTGTAGTTGTTTTTATGGTTTTTGGCCTATTTTAGGGTCGTTTTTATGGTTTTTGACCAATTTTAGTGTTTGTAGTCGGTTTTATGGGTTTTGGCCAATTTTAGTGTTTGTATAGTTTTTATGGGGTTTGGCCAATTTTAGTGTTTGTAGTTGTTTTTATGGTTTTTGGCCTATTTTAGGGTCGTTTTTATGGTTTTTGACCAATTATAGTGTTTGTAGTCGTTTTGATGGGTTTTGGCCAATTTTAGTGTTTGTAATAGTTTTTATGGTTTTTGGCCTATTTTATGGTCGTTTTTATGGTTTTTGACCAATTTTAGTGTTTGTAGTCGTTTTTATGGGTTTTGGCCAATTTTAGTGTTGTAATAGTTTTTATGGTGTTTGGCCAATTTTAGTGTTTGTAATAGTTTTTATGGGTTTAGGCCAATTTTAGTGTTTGTAGTTGTTTTTATGGTTTTTGGCCTATTTTACGGTCGTTTTTATGGTTTTTGACCAATTTTAGTGTGTGTAGTCGTTTTTATGGTTTTTGGCCTATTTTAGGGTCGTTTTTATGGTTTTTGACCAATTTTAGTGTTTGTAGTCATTTTTATGGGTTTTGGCCTATTTTAGGGTCGTTTTTATGGGTTTTGGCCAATTTTAGTGTGTGTAGTCATTTTTATGGGTGTTGGCCAATTTTAGTGTTTGTAATAGTTTTTATGAGTTATGGCCAATTTTAGTCTTTGTAGTTGTTTTTATGGTTTTTGGCCTATTTTACGGTCGTTTTTATGGTGTTTGAGCAATTTTAGTGTTTGTAGTCGTTTTTATGGGTTTTGGCCAATTTTAGTGTTTGTAATAGTTTTTATGGTTTTTGGCCTATTTTAGGGTCGTTTTTATGGTTTTTGACCAATTTTAGTGTGTGTAGTCGTTTTTATGGTTTTTGGCCTATTTTAGGGTCGTTTATATGGTTTTTGGCCTATTTTAGGGTGGTTTTTATAGTTTTTGACTAATTTTAGTGTTTGTAGTCATTTTTAAGGGTTTTGGCCAATTTTGGTGATTGTAGTTGTTTTTATGGTTTTTGGCCTATTTTAGGGTCGTTTTTATGGTTTTTGACCAATTTTAGTGTTTGTAATAGTTTTTATGGGTTTTAGCCAATTTTAGTGTTTGTAGTTGTTTTTACGGGTTTTGGCCTATTTTAGGGTCGTTTTTATGGTTTTTGCCCAATTTTAGTGTTTGTAGTCGGTTTTATGGGTTTTTGCTAATTTTAGTGTTTGTAGTTGTTTTTATGGTTTTTGGCCTATTTTAGGGTGGTTTTTATGGTTTTTGACTAATTTTAGTGTTTGTAGTCGTTTTTAAGGGTTTTGGCCAATTTTGGTGTTTGTAATCGTTTTTATGGTTTTTGGCCTATTTTATGGTCGTTTTTATGGTTTTTGACCTATTTTAGGGTCGTTTTTATGGTTTTTGACCAATTTTAGTGTTTGTAGTCGTTTTTATGGGTTTTGGCCAATTTTAGTGTTTGTAATAGTTTTTATGGGTTTAGGCCAATTTTAGTGTTTGTAGTGGTTTTTTTGGTTTTTGGCCTATTTTATGGTCGTTTTTATGGTTTTTGACCAATTTTAGTGTTCGTAGTCGTTTTTATGGGTTTTGGCCAATTTTAGTGTTTGTAGTCGTTTTTATGGTTTTTGGCCTATTTTAGGGTCGGTTTTATGGGTTTTGGCTAATTTTAGTGTTTGTAGTCGTTTTTATGGGTTTTGGCCTATTTTAGGGTCGTTTTTATGGTTTTTGACCAATTTTAGTGTGTGTAGTCGTTTTTATGATTTTTGGCCTATTTTAGGGTCGTTTTTATGGATTTTGGCCTATTTTAGGGTCGTTTTTATGGTTTTTGGCCTATTTTGGAGTCGTTTTTATGGTTTTTGACCAATTTTAGTGTTTGTAGTCGGTTTTATGGGTTTTGGCTAATTTTAGTGTTTGTAGTCGTTTTTAAGGGTTTTGGCCAATTTTGGTGTTTGTAATCGTTTTTATGGTTTTTGGCCTATTTTATGGTTGTTTTTATGGTTTTTGGCCTATCTTAGGGTCGTTTTTATGGTTTTTGACCAATTTTAGTGTTTGTAGTCGTTTTTATGGGTTTTGGCCAATTTTAGTGTTTGTAATAGTTTTTATGGGTTTAGGCCAATTTTAGTGTTTGTAGTGGTTTTTATGGTTTTTGGCCTATTTTATGGTCGTTTTTATGGTTTTTGACCAATTTTAGTGTTTGTAGTCGTTTTTATGGGATTTGGCCAATTTTAGTGTTTTAAGTCGTTTTTATGGGTTTTGGCTAATTTTAGTGTTTGTAGTCGTTTTTATGGTTTTTGGCCTATTTTAGGGTCGTTTTTATGGGTTTTGGCCAATTTTAGTGTTTATAGTCGTTTTTATGGTTTTTGGCCTATTTTAGGGCCGTTTTTATGGTTTTTGGCCTATTTTAGGGTCATTGTTATGGTTTTTGACAAATTTTAGTGTTTGTAGTCGGTTTTATGGGTTTTGGCCAATTTTAGTGTTTGTAGTTGTTTTATGGTTTTTTGCCTATTTTAGGGTCGTTTTTATGGTTTTTGGCCTATTTTGGAGTCGTTTTTATGGCTTTTGACCAATTTTAGTGTTTGTAGTCGTTTTTATGGGTTTTGGCCAATTTTAGTGTTTGTAGTTGTTTTTATGGTTTTTGGCCTATTTTAGGTCGTTTTTATGGTTTTTGACCAATTTTAGTGTTTGTAGTCGGTTTTATGGGTTTTGGCCAATTTTAGTGTTTGTATAGTTTTTATGGGGTTTGGCCAATTTTAGTGTTTGTAGTTGTTTTTATGGTTTTTGGCCTATTTTAGGGTCGTTTTTATGGTTTTTGACCAATTATAGTGTTTGTAGTCGTTTTGATGGGTTTTGGCAAATTTTAGTGTTTGTAATAGTTTTTATGGTTTTTGGCCTATTTTAGGGTCGTTTTTATGGTTTTTGACCAATTTTAGTGTTTGTAGTTGTTTTTATGGGTTTTGGCCAATTTTAGTGTTTGTAATAGTTTTTATGGAGTTTGGCCAATTTTAGTGTTTGTAATAGTTTTTATGGGTTTAGGCCAATTTTAGTGTTTGTAGTTGTTTTTATGGTTTTTGGCCTATTTTATGGTCGTTTTTATGGTTTTTGACCAATTTTAGTGTGTAGTCGTTTTTATGGTTTTTGGCCTATTTTAGGGTCGTTTTTATGGTTTTTGACCAATTTTAGTGTTTGTAGTCGTTTTTATGGGTTTTGGCCTATTTTAGGGTCGTTTTTATGGGTTTTGGCCAATTTTAGTGTGTGTAGTCATTTTTATGGGTGTTGGCCAATTTTAGTGTTTGTAATAGTTTTTATGAGTTATGGCCAATTTTAGTCTTTGTAGTTGTTTTTATGGTTTTTGGCCTATTTTACGGTCGTTTTTATGGTGTTTGAGCAATTTTAGTGTTTGTAGTCGTTTTTATGGGTTTTGGCCAATTTTAGTGTTTGTAATAGTTTTTATGGGTTTTGGGCAATTTTAGTGTTTGTAGTTGTTTTTATGGTTTTTGGCCTATTTTAGGGTCGTTTTTATGGTTTTTGACCAATTTTAGTGTGTGTAGTCGTTTTTATGGTTTTTGGCCTATTTTAGGGTCGTTTTTATGGGTTTTGGCCTATTTTAGGGTCGTTTTTATGGTTTTTGCCCAATTTTAGTGTTTGTAGTCGGTTTTATGGGTTTTTGCTAATTTTAGTGTTTGTAGTTGTTTTTATGGTTTTTGGCCTATTTTAGGGTCGTTTTTATGGTTTTTGACCAATTTTAGTGTTTGTAATAGTTTTTATGGGTTTTAGCCAATTTTAGTGTTTGTAGTTGTTTTTATGGGTTTTGGCCTATTTTAGGGTCGTTTTTATGGTTTTTGCCCAATTTTAGTGTTTGTAGTCGGTTTTATGGGTTTTTGCTAATTTTAGTGTTTGTAGTTGTTTTTATGGTTTTTGGCCTATTTTAGGGTGGTTTTTATGGTTTTTGACTAATTTTAGTGTTTGTAGTCGTTTTTAAGGGTTTTGGCCAATTTTGGTGTTTGTAATCGTTTTTATGGTTTTGGCCTATTTTATGGTCGTTTTTATGGTTTTTGACCAATTTTAGTGTTCGTAGTCGTTTTTATGGGTTTTGGCCAATTTTAGTGTTTGTAGTCGTTTTTATGGTTTTTGGCCTATTTTAGGGTCGTTTTTATGGGTTTTGGCTAATTTTAGTGTTTGTAGTCGTTTTTATGATTTTTGGCCTATTTTAGGGTCGTTTTTATGGATTTTGGCCTATTTTAGGGTCGTTTCTATGGTTTTTGGCCTATTTTGGAGTCGTTTTTATGGTTTTTGACCAATTTTAGTGTTTGTAGTCGGTTTTATGGGTTTTGGCTAATTTTAGTGTTTGTAGTCGTTTTTAAGGGTTTTGGCCAATTTTGGTGTTTGTAATCGTTTTTATGGTTTTTGGCCTATTTTATGGTTGTTTTTATGGTTTTTGGCCTATTTTAGTGTTTGTAGTCGTTTTTATGGGTTTTGGCCAATTTTAGTGTTTGTAATAGTTTTTATGGGTTTAGGCCAATTTTAGTGTTTGTAGTGGTTTTTATGGTTTTTGGCCTATTTTGGAGTCGTTTTTATGGCTTTTGACCAATTTTAGTGTTTGTAGTCGTTTTTATGGGTTTTGGCCAATTTTAGTGTTTGTAATAGTTTTTATGGTGTTTGGCCAATTTTAGTGTTTGTAATAGTTTTTATGGGTTTAGGCCAATTTTAGTGTTTGTAGTTGTTTTTATGGTTTTTGGCCTATTTTATGGTCGTTTTTATGGTTTTTGCCCAATTTTAGTGTTTGTAGTCGGTTTTATGGGTTTTTGCTAATTTTAGTGTTTGTAGTTGTTTTTATGGTTTTTGGCCTATTTTAGGGTCGTTTTTATGGTTTTTGACCAATTTTAGTGTTCGTAGTCGTTTTTATGGGTTTTGGCCAATTTTAGTGTTTGTAGTCGTTTTTATGGTTTTTGGCCTATTTTAGGGTCGTTTTTATGGTTTTTGACCAATTTTAGTGTGTGTAGTCGTTTTTATGATTTTTGGCCTATTTTAGGGTCGTTTTTATGGATTTTGGCCTGTTTTAGGGTCATTTTTATGGTTTTTGGCCTATTTTGGAGTCGTTTTTATGGTTTTTGACCAATTTTAGTGTTTGTAGTCGGTTTTATGGGTTTTGGCTAATTTTAGTGTTTGTAGTCGTTTTTAAGGGTTTTGGCCAATTTTGGTGTTTGTAATCGTTTTTATGGTTTTTGGCCTATTTTATGGTTGTTTTTATGGTTTTTGGCCTATTTTAGTGTTTGTAGTCGTTTTCATGGGTTTAGGCCAATTTTAGTGTTTGTAGTGGTTTTTATGGTTTTTGGCCTATTTTATGGTCGTTTTTATGGTTTTTGACCAATTTTAGTGTTTGTAGTCGTTTTTATGGGTTTTGGCCAATTTTAGTGTTTGTAATAGTTTTTATGGTGTTTGGCCAATTTTAGTGTTTGTAATAGTTTTTATGGGTTTAGGCCAATTTTAGTGTTTGTAGTTGTTTTTATGGTTTTTGGCCTATTTTATGGTAGTTTTTATGGTTTTTGACCAATTTTAGTGTGTGTAGTCGTTTTTATGGTTTTTGGCCTATTTTAGGGTCGTTTTTATGGTTTTTGACCAATTTTAGTGTTTGTAGTCGTTTTTATGGGTTTTGGCCTATTTTAGGGTCGTTTTTATGGGTTTTGGCCAATTTTAGTGTGTGTAGTCATTTTTATGGGTGTTGGCCAATTTTAGTGTTTGTAATTGTTTTTATGAGTTATGGCCAATTTTAGTCTTTGTAGTTGTTTTTATGGTTTTTGGCCTATTTTACGGTCGTTTTTATGGTGTTTGAGCAATTTTAGTGTTTGTAGTCGTTTTTATGGGTTTTGGCCAATTTTAGTGTTTGTAATAGTTTTTATGGTTTTTGGCCTATTTTAGGGTCGTTTTTATGGTTTTTGACCAATTTTAGTGTGTGTAGTCGTTTTTATGGTTTTTGGCCTATTTTAGGGTCGTTTATATGGTTTTTGGCCTATTTTAGGGTGGTTTTTATAGTTTTTGACTAATTTTAGTGTTTGTAGTCATTTTTAAGGGTTTTGGCCAATTTTGGTGTTTGTAGTCGTTTTTATGGTTTTTGGCCTATTTTAGGGTCGTTTTTATGGTTTTTGACCAATTTTAGTGTTTGTAATAGTTTTTATGGGTTTTAGCCAATTTTAGTGTTTGTAGTTGTTTTTATGGGTTTTGGCCTATTTTAGGGTCGTTTTTATGGTTTTTGCCCAATTTTAGTGTTTGTAGTCGGTTTTATGGGTTTTTGCTAATTTTAGTGTTTGTAGTTGTTTTTATGGTTTTTGGCCTATTTTAGGGTGGTTTTTATGGTTTTTGACTAATTTTAGTGTTTGTAGTCGTTTTTAAGGGTTTTGGCCAATTTTGGTGTTTGTAATCGTTTATATGGTTTTTGGCCTATTTTATGGTCGTTTTTATGGTTTTTGGCCTATTTTAGGGTCGTTTTTATGGTTTTTGACCAATTTTAGTGTTTGTAGTCGTTTTTAAGGGTTTTGGCCAATTTTGGTGTTTGTAATCGTTTTTATGGTTTTGGCCTATTTTATGGTCGTTTTTATGGTTTTTGACCAATTTTAGTGTTCGTAGTCGTTTTTATGGGTTTTGGCCAATTTTAGTGTTTGTAGTCGTTTTTATGGTTTTTGGCCTATTTTAGGGTCGTTTTTATGGGTTTTGGCTAATTTTAGTGTTTGTAGTCGTTTTTATGGGTTTTGGCCTATTTTAGGGTCGTTTTTATGGTTTTTGACCAATTTTAGTGTGTGTAGTCGTTTTTATGATTTTTGGCCTATTTTAGGGTCGTTTTTATGGTTTTTGACCAATTTTAGTGTGTGTAGTCGTTTTTATGATTTTTGGCCTATTTTAGGGTCGTTTTTATGGATTTTGGCCTATTTTAGGGTCGTTTTTATGGTTTTTGGCCTATTTTGGAGTCGTTTTTATGGTTTTTGACCAATTTTAGTGTTTGTAGTCGGTTTTATGGGTTTTGGCTAATTTTAGTGTTTGTAGTCGTTTTTAAGGGTTTTGGCCAATTTTGGTGTTTGTAATCGTTTTTATGGTTTTTGGCCTATTTTATGGTTGTTTTTATGGTTTTTGGCCTATTTTAGTGTTTGTAGTCGTTTTTATGGGATTTGGCCAATTTTAGTGTTTTAAGTCGTTTTTATGGTTTTTGGCCTATTTTAGGGTCGTTTTTATGGGTTTTGGCTAATTTTAGTGTTTGTAGTCGTTTTTATGGGTTTTGGCCTATTTTAGGGTCGTTTTTATGGTTTTTGACCAATTTTAGTGTGTGTAGTCGTTTTTATGATTTTTGGCCTATTTTAGGGTCGTTTTTATGGTTTTTGACCAATTTTAGTGTGTGTAGTCGTTTTTATGATTTTTGGCCTATTTTAGGGTCGTTTTTATGGATTTTGGCCTATTTTAGGGTCGTTTTTATGGTTTTTGGCCTATTTTGGAGTCGTTTTTATGGTTTTTGACCAATTTTAGTGTTTGTAGTCGGTTTTATGGGTTTTGGCTAATTTTAGTGTTTGTAGTCGTTTTTAAGGGTTTTGGCCAATTTTGGTGTTTGTAATCGTTTTTATGGTTTTTGGCCTATTTTATGGTTGTTTTTATGGTTTTTGGCCAATTTTAGTGTTTGTAGTGGTTTTTATGGTTTTTGGCCTATTTTGGAGTCGTTTTTATGGCTTTTGACCAATTTTAGTGTTTGTAGTCGTTTTTATGGGTTTTGGCCAATTTTAGTGTTTGTAATAGTTTTTATGGTGTTTGGCCAATTTTAGTGTTTGTAATAGTTTTTATGGGTTTAGGCCAATTTTAGTGTTTGTAGTTGTTTTTATGGTTTTTGGCCTATTTTATGGTTTTTGCCCAATTTTAGTGTTTGTAGTCGGTTTTATGGGTTTTTGCTAATTTTAGTGTTTGTAGTTGTTTTTATGGTTTTTGGCCTATTTTAGGGTCGTTTTTATGGTTTTTGACCAATTTTAGTGTGTGTAGTCGTTTTTATGGTTTTTGGCCTATTTTAGGGTCGTTTTTATGGGTTTTGGCCTATTTTAGGGTCGTTTTTATGGTTTTTGCCCAATTTTAGTGTTTGTAGTCGGTTTTATGGGTTTTTGCTAATTTTAGTGTTTGTAGTTGTTTTTATGGTTTTTGGCCTATTTTAGGGTGGTTTTTATGGTTTTTGACTAATTTTAGTGTTTGTAGTCGTTTTTAAGGGTTTTGGCCAATTTTGGTGTTTGTAATCGTTTTTATGGTTTTTGGCCTATTTTATGGTCGTTTTTATGGTTTTTGGCCTATTTAAGGGTCGTTTTTATGGTTTTTGACCAATTTTAGTGTTTTAAGTCGTTTTTATGGTTTTTGGCCTATTTTAGGGTCGTTTTT
This sequence comes from Trifolium pratense, assembly GCF_020283565.1. Classification (NCBI taxonomy): domain Eukaryota; kingdom Viridiplantae; phylum Streptophyta; class Magnoliopsida; order Fabales; family Fabaceae; genus Trifolium; species Trifolium pratense. The sequence goes on from NW_025721051.1 coordinate 164,966, forward strand.
ATGGGTTTTGGCTAATTTTAGTGTTTGTAGTCGTTTTTATGGTTTTTGGCCTATTTTAGGGTCGTTTTTATGGGTTTTGGCCAATTTTAGTGTTTGTAGTCGTTTTTATGGTTTTTGGCCTATTTTAGGGCCGTTTTTATGGTTTTTGGCCTATTTTAGGGTCATTGTTATGGTTTTTGACAAATTTTAGTGTTTGTAGTCGGTTTTATGGGTTTTGGCCAATTTTAGGGTTTGTAGTTGTTTTTATGGTTTTTTGCCTATTTTAGGGTCGTTTTTATGGTTTTTGACCAATTTTAGTGTTTGTAGTCGTTTTTATGGGTTTTGGCCTATTTGAGGGTCGTTTTTATGGGTTTTGGCCAATTTTGGTGTTTGTAATCGTTTTTATGGTTTTTGGCCTATTTTATGGTTGTTTTTATGGTTTTTGGCCTATCTTAGGGTCGTTTTTATGGTTTTTGACCAATTTTAGTGTTTGTAGTCGTTTTTATGGGTTTTGGCCAATTTTAGTGTTTGTAATAGTTTTTATGGGTTTAGGCCAAGTTTAGTGTTTGTAGTGGTTTTTATGGTTTTTGGCCTATTTTAGGGTGGTTTTTATGGTTTTTGACTAATTTTAGTGTTTGTAGTCGTTTTTAAGGGTTTTGGCCAATTTTGGTGTTTGTAATCGTTTTTATGGTTTTTGGCCTATTTTATGGTCGTTTTTATGGTTTTTAGCCAATTTTAGTGTTTGTAGTTGTTTTTATGGTTTTTGGCCTATTTTAGGGTGGTTTTTATGGTTTTTGACTAATTTTAGTGTTTATAGTCGTTTTTAAGGGTTTTGGCCAATTTTGGTGTTTGTAATCGTTTTTATGGTTTTTGGCCTATTTTATGGTCGTTTTTATGGTTTTTGGCCTATTTTAGGGTCGTTTTTATGGTTTTTGACCAATTTTAGTGTTTGTAGTCGTTTTTATGGGTTTTGGCCAATTTTAGTGTTTGTAATAGTTTTTATGGGTTTAGGCCAATTTTAGTGTTTGTAGTGGTTTTTATGGTTTTTGGCCTATTTTATGGTCGTTTTTATGGTTTTTGACCAATTTTAGTGTTTGTAGTCGTTTTTATGGGTTTTGGCCAATTTTAGTGTTTGTAGTCGTTTTTATGGTTTTTGGCCTATTTTAGGGTCGTTTTTATGGGTTTTGGCTAATTTTAGTGTTTGTAGTCGTTTTTATGGGTTTTGGCCTATTTTAGGGTCGTTTTTATGGTTTTTGACCAATTTTAGTGTGTGTAGTCGTTTTTATGATTTTTGGCCTATTTTAGGGTCGTTTTTATGAATTTTGGCCTATTTTAGGGTCGTTTTTATGGTTTTTGGCCTATTTTGGAATCGTTTTTATGGTTTTTGACCAATTTTAGTGTTTGTAGTCGGTTTTATGGGTTTTGGCTAATTTTAGTGTTTGTAGTCGTTTTTAAGGGTTTTGGCCAATTTTGGTGTTTGTAATCGTTTTTATGGTTTTTGGCCTATTTTATGGTTGTTTTTATGGTTTTTGGCCTATTTTAGTGTTTGTAGTCGTTTTCATGGGTTTAGGCCAATTTTAGTGTTTGTAGTGGTTTTTATGGTTTTTGGCCTATTTTATGGTCGTTTTTATGGTTTTTGACCAATTTTAGTGTTTGTAGTCGTTTTTATGGGTTTTGGCCAATTTTAGTGTTTGTAATAGTTTTTATGGTGTTTGGCCAATTTTAGTGTTTGTAATAGTTTTTATGGGTTTAGGCCAATTTTAGTGTTTGTAGTTGTTTTTATGGTTTTTGGCCTATTTTATGGTAGTTTTTATGGTTTTTGACCAATTTTAGTGTGTGTAGTCGTTTTTATGGTTTTTGGCCTATTTTAGGGTCGTTTTTATGGTTTTTGACCAATTTTAGTGTTTGTAGTCGTTTTTATGGGTTTTGGCCTATTTTAGGGTCGTTTTTATGGGTTTTGGCCAATTTTAGTGTGTGTAGTCATTTTTATGGGTGTTGGCCAATTTTAGTGTTTGTAATTGTTTTTATGAGTTATGGCCAATTTTAGTCTTTGTAGTTGTTTTTATGGTTTTTGGCCTATTTTACGGTCGTTTTTATGGTGTTTGAGCAATTTTAGTGTTTGTAGTCGTTTTTATGGGTTTTGGCCAATTTTAGTGTTTGTAATAGTTTTTATGGTTTTTGGCCTATTTTAGGGTCGTTTTTATGGTTTTTGACCAATTTTAGTGTGTGTAGTCGTTTTTATGGTTTTTGGCCTATTTTAGGGTCGTTTATATGGTTTTTGGCCTATTTTAGGGTGGTTTTTATAGTTTTTGACTAATTTTAGTGTTTGTAGTCATTTTTAAGGGTTTTGGCCAATTTTGGTGTTTGTAGTCGTTTTTATGGTTTTTGGCCTATTTTAGGGTCGTTTTTATGGTTTTTGACCAATTTTAGTGTTTGTAATAGTTTTTATGGGTTTTAGCCAATTTTAGTGTTTGTAGTTGTTTTTATGGGTTTTGGCCTATTTTAGGGTCGTTTTTATGGTTTTTGCCCAATTTTAGTGTTTGTAGTCGGTTTTATGGGTTTTTGCTAATTTTAGTGTTTGTAGTTGTTTTTATGGTTTTTGGCCTATTTTAGGGTGGTTTTTATGGTTTTTGACTAATTTTAGTGTTTGTAGTCGTTTTTAAGGGTTTTGGCCAATTTTGGTGTTTGTAATCGTTTATATGGTTTTTGGCCTATTTTATGGTCGTTTTTATGGTTTTTGGCCTATTTTAGGGTCGTTTTTATGGTTTTTGACCAATTTTAGTGTTTGTAGTCGTTTTTAAGGGTTTTGGCCAATTTTGGTGTTTGTAATCGTTTTTATGGTTTTGGCCTATTTTATGGTCGTTTTTATGGTTTTTGACCAATTTTAGTGTTCGTAGTCGTTTTTATGGGTTTTGGCCAATTTTAGTGTTTTGTAGTCGTTTTTATGGTTTTTGGCCTATTTTAGGGTCGTTTTTATGGGTTTTGGCTAATTTTAGTGTTTGTAGTCGTTTTTATGGGTTTTGGCCTATTTTAGGGTCGTTTTTATGGTTTTTGACCAATTTTAGTGTGTGTAGTCGTTTTTATGATTTTTGGCCTATTTTAGGGTCGTTTTTATGGTTTTTGACCAATTTTAGTGTGTGTAGTCGTTTTTATGATTTTTGGCCTATTTTAGGGTCGTTTTTATGGATTTTGGCCTATTTTAGGGTCGTTTTTATGGTTTTTGGCCTATTTTGGAGTCGTTTTTATGGTTTTTGACCAATTTTAGTGTTTGTAGTCGGTTTTATGGGTTTTGGCTAATTTTAGTGTTTGTAGTCGTTTTTAAGGGTTTTGGCCAATTTTGGTGTTTGTAATCGTTTTTATGGTTTTTGGCCTATTTTATGGTTGTTTTTATGGTTTTTGGCCTATTTTAGTGTTTGTAGTCGTTTTTATGGGTTTTGGCCAATTTTAGTGTTTGTAATAGTTTTTATGGGTTTAGGCCAATTTTAGTGTTTGTAGTGGTTTTTATGGTTTTTGGCCTATTTTGGAGTCGTTTTTATGGCTTTTGACCAATTTTAGTGTTTGTAGTCGTTTTTATGGGTTTTGGCCAATTTTAGTGTTTGTAATAGTTTTTATGGTGTTTGGCCAATTTTAGTGTTTGTAATAGTTTTTATGGGTTTAGGCCAATTTTAGTGTTTGTAGTGGTTTTTATGGTTTTTGGCCTATTTTATGGTCGTTTTTATGGTTTTTGACCAATTTTAGTGTTTGTAGTCGTTTTTATGGGTTTTGGCCAATTTTAGTGTTTGTAGTTGTTTTTATGGTTTTTGGCCTATTTTATGGTTTTTGCCCAATTTTAGTGTTTGTAGTCGGTTTTATGGGTTTTTGCTAATTTTAGTGTTTGTAGTTGTTTTTATGGTTTTTGGCCTATTTTAGGGTCGTTTTTATGGTTTTTGACCAATTTTAGTGTGTGTAGTCGTTTTTATGGTTTTTGGCCTATTTTAGGGTCGTTTTTATGGGTTTTGGCCTATTTTAGGGTCGTTTTTATGGTTTTTGCCCAATTTTAGTGTTTGTAGTCGGTTTTATGGGTTTTTGCTAATTTTAGTGTTTGTAGTTGTTTTTATGGTTTTTGGCCTATTTTAGGGTGGTTTTTATGGTTTTTGACTAATTTTAGTGTTTGTAGTCGTTTTTAAGGGTTTTGGCCAATTTTGGTGTTTGTAATCGTTTTTATGGTTTTTGGCCTATTTTATGGTCGTTTTTATGGTTTTTGGCCTATTTAAGGGTCGTTTTTATGGTTTTTGACCAATTTTAGTGTTTTAAGTCGTTTTTATGGTTTTTGGCCTATTTTAGGGTCGTTTTTATGGGTTTTGGCTAATTTTAGTGTTTGTAGTCGTTTTTATGGTTTTTGGCCTATTTTAGGGTCGTTTTTATGGGTTTTGGCCAATTTTAGTGTTTGTAGTCGTTTTTATGGTTTTTGGCCTATTTTAGGGCCGTTTTTATGGTTTTTGGCCTATTTTAGGGTCATTGTTATGGTTTTTGACAAATTTTAGTGTTTGTAGTCGGTTTTATGGGTTTTGGCCAATTTTAGGGTTTGTAGTTGTTTTTTATGGTTTTTTGCCTATTTTAGGGTCGTTTTTATGGTTTTTGACCAATTTTAGTGTTTGTAGTCGTTTTTATGGGTTTTGGCCTATTTGAGGGTCGTTTTTATGGGTTTTGGCCAATTTTGGTGTTTGTAATCGTTTTTATGGTTTTTGGCCTATTTTATGGTTGTTTTTATGGTTTTTGGCCTATCTTAGGGTCGTTTTTATGGTTTTTGACCAATTTTAGTGTTTGTAGTCGTTTTTATGGGTTTTGGCCAATTTTAGTGTTTGTAATAGTTTTTATGGGTTTAGGCCAAGTTTAGTGTTTGTAGTGGTTTTTATGGTTTTTGGCCTATTTTAGGGTGGTTTTTATGGTTTTTGACTAATTTTAGTGTTTGTAGTCGTTTTTAAGGGTTTTGGCCAATTTTGGTGTTTGTAATCGTTTTTATGGTTTTTGGCCTATTTTATGGTCGTTTTTATGGTTTTTAGCCAATTTTAGTGTTTGTAGTTGTTTTTATGGTTTTTGGCCTATTTTAGGGTGGTTTTTATGGTTTTTGACTAATTTTAGTGTTTATAGTCGTTTTTAAGGGTTTTGGCCAATTTTGGTGTTTGTAATCGTTTTTATGGTTTTTGGCCTATTTTATGGTCGTTTTTATGGTTTTTGGCCTATTTTAGGGTCGTTTTTATGGTTTTTGACCAATTTTAGTGTTTGTAGTCGTTTTTATGGGTTTTGGCCAATTTTAGTGTTTGTAATAGTTTTTATGGGTTTAGGCCAATTTTAGTGTTTGTAGTGGTTTTTATGGTTTTTGGCCTATTTTATGGTCGTTTTTATGGTTTTTGACCAATTTTAGTGTTTGTAGTCGTTTTTATGGGTTTTGGCCAATTTTAGTGTTTGTAGTCGTTTTTATGGTTTTTGGCCTATTTTAGGGTCGTTTTTATGGGTTTTGGCTAATTTTAGTGTTTGTAGTCGTTTTTATGGGTTTTGGCCTATTTTAGGGTCGTTTTATGGTTTTTGACCAATTTTAGTGTGTGTAGTCGTTTTTATGATTTTTGGCCTATTTTAGGGTCGTTTTTATGAATTTTGGCCTATTTTAGGGTCGTTTTTATGGTTTTTGGCCTATTTTGGAATCGTTTTTATGGTTTTTGACCAATTTTAGTGTTTGTAGTCGGTTTTATGGGTTTTGGCTAATTTTAGTGTTTGTAGTCGTTTTTAAGGGTTTTGGCCAATTTTGGTGTTTGTAATCGTTTTTATGGTTTTTGGCCTATTTTATGGTTGTTTTTATGGTTTTTGGCCTATCTTAGGGTCATTTTTATGGTTTTTGACCAATTTTAGTGTTTGTAGTCGTTTTTATGGGTTTT
>NW_025721052.1:0-2500 GCF_020283565.1 Trifolium pratense
AAAGTGGACCTAGAAGACGAATTTTTTTTTGAATTTTTTTATGGTTGTTAGGGACATTAAAACAAGCAAAACCACGAAAGAATCGTAATATTCCGATGTCGGATGAATTAATTACGAATTTTTCGGCCGAAACTTCGCAAAGGGCGGATACCACGTAAAAAACAACCTAGAAGTCGAATTTTGACTTCGTTTTTTTTTGTGCACACCCCACACAATAAGTATAAGTGGACTGGAAAGTGGCTAAGCGATCCGACGAAGTTTCGATTGAGTTTGATTTTTTGGCCGAAAACTCGAAAAAAGGCGGATTTGACGTAAAACGCCGCCTAGAAGTCGAATTTTGAGACGGTGTCTTGTGTGCACACTCCACACAATATGTATAAGTGGACTGGAAAGTGGCTAAGCATTCCGAGGAATTTTCGATTTATTTTGATTTTTCGGCCGAAACGCCGAAAATAGGCGGATTTGACGTAAAACGCCTCATATAAGTCGAATTTTGGGAAGGTGTCTTGTGTGCACACTGCACACAATATGTATAAGTGGACTGGAAAGTCGCTAAGCATTCCGAGGAAGTTTCGATTTATTTTGATTTTTCGGCCGAAACGCCGAAAATAGGCGGATTTGACGTAAAACGCCTCATATAAGTCGAATTTTGGGAAGGTGTCTTGTGTGCACACTGCACATAATATGTATAAGTGGACTGGAAAGTGGAAAAATATTTTCGGAGCACTTTGATTTTTTGGCCCCCCGCGTGCCTTGCCACGCCCTTGCTTATAGCAAAACGAGACGGGGCCTTGGTCCAACTTGGCATAGGCATGGAATTTGATCTTTATTACTTGGCCACGGTCATGCCACGGTACATGGAGGTTGCTTGACACCCCCGTGTGCATTTCGGAGCACTTTGATTTTTTGGCCCCCCGCGTGCCTTGCCACGCCCTTGCTTATAGCAAAACGAGACGGGGCCTTGGTCCAACTTGGCATAGGCATGGAATTTGATCTTTATTACTTGGCCACGGTCATGCCACGGTACATGGAGGTTGCTTGACACCCCCGTGTGCATTTCGGAGCACTTTGATTTTTTGGCCCCCCGCGTGCCTTGCCACGCCCTTGCTTATAGCAAAACGAGACGGGGCCTTGGTCCAACTTGGCATAGGCATGGAATTTGATCTTTATTACTTGGCCACGGTCATGCCACGGTACATGGAGGTTGCTTGACACCCCCGTGTGCATTTTCGGAGCACTTTGATTTTTTGGCCCCCCGCGTGCCTTGCCACGCCCTTGCTTATAGCAAAACGAGACGGGGCCTTGGTCCAACTTGGCATAGGCATGGAATTTGATCTTTATTACTTGGCCACGGTCATGCCACGGTACATGGAGGTTGCTTGACACCCCCGTGTGCATTTTGGAGCACTTTGATTTTTTGGCCCCCCGCGTGCCTTGCCACGCCCTTGCTTATAGCAAAACGAGATGGGGCCTTGGTCCAACTTGGCATAGGCATGGAATTTGATCTTTATTACTTGGCCACGGTCATGCCACGGTACATGGAGGTTGCTTGACACCCCCGTGTGCATTTCGGAGCACTTTGATTTTTTGGCCCCCCGCGTGCCTTGCCACGCCCTTGCTTATAGCAAAACGAGACGGGGCCTTGGTCCAACTTGGCATAGGCATGGAATTTGATCTTTATTACTTGGCCACGGTCATGCCACGGTACATGGAGGTTGCTTGACACCCCCGTGTGCATTTCGGAGCACTTTGATTTTTTGGCCCCCCGCGTGCCTTGCCACGCCCTTGCTTATAGCAAAACGAGACGGGGCCTTGGTCCAACTTGGCATAGGCATGGAATTTGATCTTTATTACTTGGCCACGGTCATGCCACGGTACATGGAGGTTGCTTGACACCCCCGTGTGCATTTTCGGAGCACTTTGATTTTTTGGCCCCCCGCGTGCCTTGCCACGCCCTTGCTTATAGCAAAACGAGACGGGGCCTTGGTCCAACTTGGCATAGGCATGGAATTTGATCTTTATTACTTGGCCACGGTCATGCCACGGTACATGGAGGTTGCTTGACACCCCCGTGTGCATTTGGAGCACTTTGATTTTTTGGCCCCCCGCGTGCCTTGCCACGCCCTTGCTTATAGCAAAACGAGATGGGGCCTTGGTCCAACTTGGCATAGGCATGGAATTTGATCTTTATTACTTGGCCACGGTCATGCCACGGTACATGGAGGTTGCTTGACACCCCCGTGTGCATTTTCGGAGCACTTTGATTTTTTGGCCCCCCGCGTGCCTTGCCACGCCCTTGCTTATAGCAAAACGAGACGGGGCCTTGGTCCAACTTGGCATAGGCATGGAATTTGATCTTTATTACTTGGCCACGGTCATGCCACGGTACATGGAGGTTGCTTGACACCCCCGTGTGCATTTCGGAGCACTTTGATTTTTTGGCCCCCCGCGTGCCTTGCCACGCCCTTGCTTATAGCAAAACGAGACGGGGCCTTGGTCC
>NW_025721052.1:20000-25000 GCF_020283565.1 Trifolium pratense
GGACAACAACAACCTTATTGCCAAGCAAAAGCCAGGCAATCCCACCCACGAGGGTGGGAGCTATGCACAAATACGTGCTTACCATGCTATCCATGCCCAATGCAAGCCAAGGCCTGCCCAAGCCAAGAACAGCATGATCATCACCAAGAACAGTTTACCGAGTAGCAACATTGGCACAATTTTCTTGCCACAAGCAAAAGCACGGCAAGCCCATGCATTCCCACGAGAGGGTCACCGAGTCGGGACAGCAACAACCTTATTGCCAAGCAAAAGCCAGGCAATCCCACCCACGAGGGTGGGAGTTATGCACAAATACGTGCTTACCATGCCCAATGCCAGCCAAGGCCTGCCCAAGCCAAGAACAGCATGATCATCACCAATTTCCTCACAAATTCATCCAAATTTCAATTTTTTGATCGAATTCCATCAAGAATGTCCATGAATTTGATTGAAATGATGAAAAGAGCAACGAAATTGCAGGGGAAAACACGTTAAGACGTAGTTTTTGCTTGCCTGCTGTGCCCATAGGCGCGCCCCGTGCCTGCCGAGCCTACCCCCACACCCACCCTCCCCCTATATATGACTGGAAGGCCATTTTCAGTTTTGTAGAAAAAGTGCACTTTTTTCCCTGTATCCATAAGTTTTTAAAAGTGCTTAAAAGTGGACCTAGAAGACGAATTTTTTTTTGAATTTTTTTATGGTTGTTAGGGACATTAAAACAAGCAAAACCACGAAAGAATCGTAATATTCCGATGTCGGATGAATTAATTACGAATTTTTCGGCCGAAACTTCGCAAAGGGCGGATACCACGTAAAAAACAACCTAGAAGTCGAATTTTGACTTCGTTTTTTTTGTGCACACCCCACACAATAAGTATAAGTGGACTGGAAAGTGGCTAAGCGATCCGACGAAGTTTCGATTGAGTTTGATTTTTTGGCCGAAAACTCGAAAAAAGGCGGATTTGACGTAAAACGCCGCCTAGAAGTCGAATTTTGAGACGGTGTCTTGTGTGCACACTCCACACAATATGTATAAGTGGACTGGAAAGTGGCTAAGCATTCCGAGGAATTTTCGATTTATTTTGATTTTTCGGCCGAAACGCCGAAAATAGGCGGATTTGACGTAAAACGCCTCATATAAGTCGAATTTTGGGAAGGTGTCTTGTGTGCACACTGCACACAATATGTATAAGTGGACTGGAAAGTCGCTAAGCATTCCGAGGAAGTTTCGATTTATTTTGATTTTTCGGCCGAAACGCCGAAAATAGGCGGATTTGACGTAAAACGCCTCATATAAGTCGAATTTTGGGAAGGTGTCTTGTGTGCACACTGCACATAATATGTATAAGTGGACTGGAAAGTGGAAAAATATTTTCGGAGCACTTTGATTTTTTGGCCCCCCGCGTGCCTTGCCACGCCCTTGCTTATAGCAAAACGAGACGGGGCCTTGGTCCAACTTGGCATAGGCATGGAATTTGATCTTTATTACTTGGCCACGGTCATGCCACGGTACATGGAGGTTGCTTGACACCCCCGTGTGCATTTCGGAGCACTTTGATTTTTTGGCCCCCCGCGTGCCTTGCCACGCCCTTGCTTATAGCAAAACGAGACGGGGCCTTGGTCCAACTTGGCATAGGCATGGAATTTGATCTTTATTACTTGGCCACGGTCATGCCACGGTACATGGAGGTTGCTTGACACCCCCGTGTGCATTTCGGAGCACTTTGATTTTTTGGCCCCCCGCGTGCCTTGCCACGCCCTTGCTTATAGCAAAACGAGACGGGGCCTTGGTCCAACTTGGCATAGGCATGGAATTTGATCTTTATTACTTGGCCACGGTCATGCCACGGTACATGGAGGTTGCTTGACACCCCCGTGTGCATTTTCGGAGCACTTTAATTTTTTGGCCCCCCGCGTGCCTTGCCACGCCCTTGCTTATAGCAAAACGAGACGGGGCCTTGGTCCAACTTGGCATAGGCATGGAATTTGATCTTTATTACTTGGCCACGGTCATGCCACGGTACATGGAGGTTGCTTGACACCCCCGTGTGCATTTTGGAGCACTTTGATTTTTTGGCCCCCCGCGTGCCTTGCCACGCCCTTGCTTATAGCAAAACGAGATGGGGCCTTGGTCCAACTTGGCATAGGCATGGAATTTGATCTTTATTACTTGGCCACGGTCATGCCACGGTACATGGAGGTTGCTTGACACCCCCGTGTGCATTTCGGAGCACTTTGATTTTTTGGCCCCCCGCGTGCCTTGCCACGCCCTTGCTTATAGCAAAACGAGACGGGGCCTTGGTCCAACTTGGCATAGGCATGGAATTTGATCTTTATTACTTGGCCACGGTCATGCCACGGTACATGGAGGTTGCTTGACACCCCCGTGTGCATTTCGGAGCACTTTGATTTTTTGGCCCCCCGCGTGCCTTGCCACGCCCTTGCTTATAGCAAAACGAGACGGGGCCTTGGTCCAACTTGGCATAGGCATGGAATTTGATCTTTATTACTTGGCCACGGTCATGCCACGGTACATGGAGGTTGCTTGACACCCCCGTGTGCATTTTCGGAGCACTTTGATTTTTTGGCCCCCCGCGTGCCTTGCCACGCCCTTGCTTATAGCAAAACGAGACGGGGCCTTGGTCCAACTTGGCATAGGCATGGAATTTGATCTTTATTACTTGGCCACGGTCATGCCACGGTACATGGAGGTTGCTTGACACCCCCGTGTGCATTTGGAGCACTTTGATTTTTTGGCCCCCCGCGTGCCTTGCCACGCCCTTGCTTATAGCAAAACGAGACGGGGCCTTGGTCCAACTTGGCATAGGCATGGAATTTGATCTTTATTACTTGGCCACGGTCATGCCACGGTACATGGAGGTTGCTTGACACCCCCGTGTGCATTTTCGGAGCACTTTGATTTTTTGGCCCCCCGCGTGCCTTGCCACGCCCTTGCTTATAGCAAAACGAGACGGGGCCTTGGTCCAACTTGGCATAGGCATGGAATTTGATCTTTATTACTTGGCCACGGTCATGCCACGGTACATGGAGGTTGCTTGACACCCCCGTGTGCATTTCGGAGCACTTTGATTTTTTGGCCCCCCGCGTGCCTTGCCACGCCCTTGCTTATAGCAAAACGAGACGGGGCCTTGGTCCAACTTGGCCTAGGCATGGAATTTGATCTTTATTACTTGGCCACGGTCATGCCACGGTACATGGAGGTTGCTTGACACCCCCGTGTGCATTTTCGGAGCACTTTGATTTTTTGGCCCCCCGCGTGCCTTGCCACGCCCTTGCTTATAGCAAAACGAGACGGGGCCTTGGTCCAACTTGGCATAGGCATGGAATTTGATCTTTATTACTTGGCCACGGTCATGCCACGGTACATGGAGGTTGCTTGACACCCCCGTGTGCATTTTCGGAGCACTTTGATTTTTTGGCCCCCCGCGTGCCTTGCCACGCCCTTGCTTATAGCAAAACGAGACGGGGCCTTGGTCCAACTTGGCATAGGCATGGAATTTGATCTTTATTACTTGGCCACGGTCATGCCACGGTACATGGAGGTTGCTTGACACCCCCGTGTGCATTTTGGAGCACTTTGATTTTTTGGCCCCCCGCGTGCCTTGCCACGCCCTTGCTTATAGCAAAACGAGACGGGGCCTTGGTCCAACTTGGCCTAGGCATGGAATTTGATCTTTATTACTTGGCCACGGTCATGCCACGGTACATGGAGGTTGCTTGACACCCCCGTGTGCATTTTCGGAGCACTTTGATTTTTTGGCCCCCCGCGTGCCTTGCCACGCCCTTGCTTATAGCAAAACGAGACGGGGCCTTGGTCCAACTTGGCATAGGCATGGAATTTGATCTTTATTACTTGGCCACGGTCATGCCACGGTACATGGAGGTTGCTTGACACCCCCGTGTGCATTTTCGGAGCACTTTGATTTTTTGGCCCCCCGCGTGCCTTGCCACGCCCTTGCTTATAGCAAAACGAGACGGGGCCTTGGTCCAACTTGGCATAGGCATGGAATTTGATCTTTATTACTTGGCCACGGTCATGCCACGGTACATGGAGGTTGCTTGACACCCCCGTGTGCATTTTCGGAGCACTTTAATTTTTTGGCCCCCCGCGTGCCTTGCCACGCCCTTGCTTATAGCAAAACGAGACGGGGCCTTGGTCCAACTTGGCATAGGCATGGAATTTGATCTTTATTACTTGGCCACGGTCATGCCACGGTACATGGAGGTTGCTTGACACCCCCGTGTGCATTTTGGAGCACTTTGATTTTTTGGCCCCCCGCGTGCCTTGCCACGCCCTTGCTTATAGCAAAACGAGATGGGGCCTTGGTCCAACTTGGCATAGGCATGGAATTTGATCTTTATTACTTGGCCACGGTCATGCCACGGTACATGGAGGTTGCTTGACACCCCCGTGTGCATTTCGGAGCACTTTGATTTTTTGGCCCCCCGCGTGCCTTGCCACGCCCTTGCTTATAGCAAAACGAGACGGGGCCTTGGTCCAACTTGGCATAGGCATGGAATTTGATCTTTATTACTTGGCCACGGTCATGCCACGGTACATGGAGGTTGCTTGACACCCCCGTGTGCATTTCGGAGCACTTTGATTTTTTGGCCCCCCGCGTGCCTTGCCACGCCCTTGCTTATAGCAAAACGAGACGGGGCCTTGGTCCAACTTGGCATAGGCATGGAATTTGATCTTTATTACTTGGCCACGGTCATGCCACGGTACATGGAGGTTGCTTGACACCCCCGTGTGCATTTTCGGAGCACTTTGATTTTTTGGCCCCCCGCGTGCCTTGCCACGCCCTTGCTTATAGCAAAACGAGACGGGGCCTTGGTCCAACTTGGCATAGGCATGGAATTTGATCTTTATTACTTGGCCACGGTCATGCCACGGTACATGGAGGTTGCTTGACACCCCCGTGTGCATTTGGAGCACTTTGATTTTTTGGCCCCCCGCGTGCCTTGCCACGCCCTTG
>NW_025721052.1:35000-40000 GCF_020283565.1 Trifolium pratense
ACACCCACCCTCCCCCTATATATGACTGGAAGGCCATTTTCAGTTTTGTAGAAAAAGTGCACTTTTTTCCCTGTATCCATAAGTTTTTAAAAGTGCTTAAAAGTGGACCTAGAAGACGAATTTTTTTTTGAATTTTTTTATGGTTGTTAGGGACATTAAAACAAGCAAAACCACGAAAGAATCGTAATATTCCGATGTCGGATGAATTAATTACGAATTTTTCGGCCGAAACTTCGCAAAGGGCGGATACCACGTAAAAAACAACCTAGAAGTCGAATTTTGACTTCGTTTTTTTTGTGCACACCCCACACAATAAGTATAAGTGGACTGGAAAGTGGCTAAGCGATCCGACGAAGTTTCGATTGAGTTTGATTTTTTGGCCGAAAACTCGAAAAAAGGCGGATTTGACGTAAAACGCCGCCTAGAAGTCGAATTTTGAGACGGTGTCTTGTGTGCACACTCCACACAATATGTATAAGTGGACTGGAAAGTGGCTAAGCATTCCGAGGAATTTTCGATTTATTTTGATTTTTCGGCCGAAACGCCGAAAATAGGCGGATTTGACGTAAAACGCCTCATATAAGTCGAATTTTGGGAAGGTGTCTTGTGTGCACACTGCACACAATATGTATAAGTGGACTGGAAAGTCGCTAAGCATTCCGAGGAAGTTTCGATTTATTTTGATTTTTCGGCCGAAACGCCGAAAATAGGCGGATTTGACGTAAAACGCCTCATATAAGTCGAATTTTGGGAAGGTGTCTTGTGTGCACACTGCACATAATATGTATAAGTGGACTGGAAAGTGGAAAAATATTTTCGGAGCACTTTGATTTTTTGGCCCCCCGCGTGCCTTGCCACGCCCTTGCTTATAGCAAAACGAGACGGGGCCTTGGTCCAACTTGGCATAGGCATGGAATTTGATCTTTATTACTTGGCCACGGTCATGCCACGGTACATGGAGGTTGCTTGACACCCCCGTGTGCATTTCGGAGCACTTTGATTTTTTGGCCCCCCGCGTGCCTTGCCACGCCCTTGCTTATAGCAAAACGAGACGGGGCCTTGGTCCAACTTGGCATAGGCATGGAATTTGATCTTTATTACTTGGCCACGGTCATGCCACGGTACATGGAGGTTGCTTGACACCCCCGTGTGCATTTCGGAGCACTTTGATTTTTTGGCCCCCCGCGTGCCTTGCCACGCCCTTGCTTATAGCAAAACGAGACGGGGCCTTGGTCCAACTTGGCATAGGCATGGAATTTGATCTTTATTACTTGGCCACGGTCATGCCACGGTACATGGAGGTTGCTTGACACCCCCGTGTGCATTTTCGGAGCACTTTGATTTTTTGGCCCCCCGCGTGCCTTGCCACGCCCTTGCTTATAGCAAAACGAGACGGGGCCTTGCTCCAACTTGGCATAGGCATGGAATTTGATCTTTATTACTTGGCCACGGTCATGCCACGGTACATGGAGGTTGCTTGACACCCCCGTGTGCATTTTGGAGCACTTTGATTTTTTGGCCCCCCGCGTGCCTTGCCACGCCCTTGCTTATAGCAAAACGAGACGGGGCCTTGGTCCAACTTGGCCTAGGCATGGAATTTGATCTTTATTACTTGGCCACGGTCATGCCACGGTACATGGAGGTTGCTTGACACCCCCGTGTGCATTTTCGGAGCACTTTGATTTTTTGGCCCCCCGCGTGCCTTGCCACGCCCTTGCTTATAGCAAAACGAGACGGGGCCTTGGTCCAACTTGGCATAGGCATGGAATTTGATCTTTATTACTTGGCCACGGTCATGCCACGGTACATGGAGGTTGCTTGACACCCCCGTGTGCATTTCGGAGCACTTTGATTTTTTGGCCCCCCGCGTGCCTTGCCACGCCCTTGCTTATAGCAAAACGAGACGGGGCCTTGGTCCAACTTGGCATAGGCATGGAATTTGATCTTTATTACTTGGCCACGGTCATGCCACGGTACATGGAGGTTGCTTGACACCCCCGTGTGCATTTTCGGAGCACTTTGATTTTTTGGCCCCCCGCGTGCCTTGCCACGCCCTTGCTTATAGCAAAACGAGACGGGGCCTTGGTCCAACTTGGCATAGGCATGGAATTTGATCTTTATTACTTGGCCACGGTCATGCCACGGTACATGGAGGTTGCTTGACACCCCCGTGTGCATTTTGGAGCACTTTGATTTTTTGGCCCCCCGCGTGCCTTGCCACGCCCTTGCTTATAGCAAAACGAGACGGGGCCTTGGTCCAACTTGGCATAGGCATGGAATTTGATCTTTATTACTTGGCCACGGTCATGCCACGGTACATGGAGGTTGCTTGACACCCCCGTGTGCATTTCGGAGCACTTTGATTTTTTGGCCCCCCGCGTGCCTTGCCACGCCCTTGCTTATAGCAAAACGAGACGGGGCCTTGGTCCAACTTGGCATAGGCATGGAATTTGATCTTTATTACTTGGCCACGGTCATGCCACGGTACATGGAGGTTGCTTGACACCCCCGTGTGCATTTTCGGAGCACTTTGATTTTTTGGCCCCCCGCGTGCCTTGCCACGCCCTTGCTTATAGCAAAACGAGACGGGGCCTTGGTCCAACTTGGCATAGGCATGGAATTTGATCTTTATTACTTGGCCACGGTCATGCCACGGTACATGGAGGTTGCTTGACACCCCCGTGTGCATTTCGGAGCACTTTGATTTTTTGGCCCCCCGCGTGCCTTGCCACGCCCTTGCTTATAGCAAAACGAGACGGGGCCTTGGTCCAACTTGGCATAGGCATGGAATTTGATCTTTATTACTTGGCCACGGTCATGCCACGGTACATGGAGGTTGCTTGACACCCCCGTGTGCATTTCGGAGCACTTTGATTTTTTGGCCCCCCGCGTGCCTTGCCACGCCCTTGCTTATAGCAAAACGAGACGGGGCCTTGGTCCAACTTGGCATAGGCATGGAATTTGATCTTTATTACTTGGCCACGGTCATGCCACGGTACATGGAGGTTGCTTGACACCCCCGTGTGCATTTCGGAGCACTTTGATTTTTTGGCCCCCCGCGTGCCTTGCCACGCCCTTGCTTATAGCAAAACGAGACGGGGCCTTGGTCCAACTTGGCCTAGGCATGGAATTTGATCTTTATTACTTGGCCACGGTCATGCCACGGTACATGGAGGTTGCTTGACACCCCCGTGTGCATTTTCGGAGCACTTTGATTTTTTGGCCCCCCGCGTGCCTTGCCACGCCCTTGCTTATAGCAAAACGAGACGGGGCCTTGGTCCAACTTGGCATAGGCATGGAATTTGATCTTTATTACTTGGCCACGGTCATGCCACGGTACATGGAGGTTGCTTGACACCCCCGTGTGCATTTTCGGAGCACTTTGATTTTTTGGCCCCCCGCGTGCCTTGCCACGCCCTTGCTTATAGCAAAACGAGACGGGGCCTTGGTCCAACTTGGCATAGGCATGGAATTTGATCTTTATTACTTGGCCACGGTCATGCCACGGTACATGGAGGTTGCTTGACACCCCCGTGTGCATTTTGGAGCACTTTGATTTTATGGCCCCCCGCGTGCCTTGCCACGCCCTTGCTTATAGCAAAACGAGACGGGGCCTTGGTCCAACTTGGCCTAGGCATGGAATTTGATCTTTATTACTTGGCCACGGTCATGCCACGGTACATGGAGGTTGCTTGACACCCCCGTGTGCATTTTCGGAGCACTTTGATTTTTTGGCCCCCCGCGTGCCTTGCCACGCCCTTGCTTATAGCAAAACGAGACGGGGCCTTGGTCCAACTTGGCATAGGCATGGAATTTGATCTTTATTACTTGGCCACGGTCATGCCACGGTACATGGAGGTTGCTTGACACCCCCGTGTGCATTTCGGAGCACTTTGATTTTTTGGCCCCCCGCGTGCCTTGCCACGCCCTTGCTTATAGCAAAACGAGACGGGGCCTTGGTCCAACTTGGCATAGGCATGGAATTTGATCTTTATTACTTGGCCACGGTCATGCCACGGTACATGGAGGTTGCTTGACACCCCCGTGTGCATTTTCGGAGCACTTTGATTTTTTGGCCCCCCGCGTGCCTTGCCACGCCCTTGCTTATAGCAAAACGAGACGGGGCCTTGGTCCAACTTGGCATAGGCATGGAATTTGATCTTTATTACTTGGCCACGGTCATGCCACGGTACATGGAGGTTGCTTGACACCCCCGTGTGCATTTTGGAGCACTTTGATTTTTTGGCCCCCCGCGTGCCTTGCCACGCCCTTGCTTATAGCAAAACGAGACGGGGCCTTGGTCCAACTTGGCATAGGCATGGAATTTGATCTTTATTACTTGGCCACGGTCATGCCACGGTACATGGAGGTTGCTTGACACCCCCGTGTGCATTTCGGAGCACTTTGATTTTTTGGCCCCCCGCGTGCCTTGCCACGCCCTTGCTTATAGCAAAACGAGACGGGGCCTTGGTCCAACTTGGCATAGGCATGGAATTTGATCTTTATTACTTGGCCACGGTCATGCCACGGTACATGGAGGTTGCTTGACACCCCCGTGTGCATTTTCGGAGCACTTTGATTTTTTGGCCCCCCGCGTGCCTTGCCACGCCCTTGCTTATAGCAAAACGAGACGGGGCCTTGGTCCAACTTGGCATAGGCATGGAATTTGATCTTTATTACTTGGCCACGGTCATGCCACGGTACATGGAGGTTGCTTGACACCCCCGTGTGCATTTCGGAGCACTTTGATTTTTTGGCCCCCCGCGTGCCTTGCCACGCCCTTGCTTATAGCAAAACGAGACGGGGCCTTGGTCCAACTTGGCATAGGCATGGAATTTGATCTTTATTACTTGGCCACGGTCATGCCACGGTACATGGAGGTTGCTTGACACCCCCGTGTGCATTTCGGAGCACTTTGATTTTTTGGCCCCCCGCGTGCCTTGCCACGCCCTTGCTTATAGCAAAACGAGACGGGGCCTTGGTCCAACTTGGCATAGGCA
>NW_025721052.1:57500-60000 GCF_020283565.1 Trifolium pratense
CGCAAAGGGCGGATACCACGTAAAAAACAACCTAGAAGTCGAATTTTGACTTCGTTTTTTTTGTGCACACCCCACACAATAAGTATAAGTGGACTGGAAAGTGGCTAAGCGATCCGACGAAGTTTCGATTGAGTTTGATTTTTTGGCCGAAAACTCGAAAAAAGGCGGATTTGACGTAAAACGCCGCCTAGAAGTCGAATTTTGAGACGGTGTCTTGTGTGCACACTCCACACAATATGTATAAGTGGACTGGAAAGTGGCTAAGCATTCCGAGGAAGTTTCGATTTATTTTGATTTTTCGGCCGAAACGCCGAAAATAGGCGGATTTGACGTAAAACGCCTCATATAAGTCGAATTTTGGGAAGGTGTCTTGTGTGCACACTGCACACAATATGTATAAGTGGACTGGAAAGTCGCTAAGCATTCCGAGGAAGTTTCGATTTATTTTGATTTTTCGGCCGAAACGCCGAAAATAGGCGGATTTGACGTAAAACGCCTCATATAAGTCGAATTTTGGGAAGGTGTCTTGTGTGCACACTGCACATAATATGTATAAGTGGACTGGAAAGTGGAAAAATATTTTCGGAGCACTTTGATTTTTTGGCCCCCCGCGTGCCTTGCCACGCCCTTGCTTATAGCAAAACGAGACGGGGCCTTGGTCCAACTTGGCATAGGCATGGAATTTGATCTTTATTACTTGGCCACGGTCATGCCACGGTACATGGAGGTTGCTTGACACCCCCGTGTGCATTTCGGAGCACTTTGATTTTTTGGCCCCCCGCGTGCCTTGCCACGCCCTTGCTTATAGCAAAACGAGACGGGGCCTTGGTCCAACTTGGCATAGGCATGGAATTTGATCTTTATTACTTGGCCACGGTCATGCCACGGTACATGGAGGTTGCTTGACACCCCCGTGTGCATTTCGGAGCACTTTGATTTTTTGGCCCCCCGCGTGCCTTGCCACGCCCTTGCTTATAGCAAAACGAGACGGGGCCTTGGTCCAACTTGGCATAGGCATGGAATTTGATCTTTATTACTTGGCCACGGTCATGCCACGGTACATGGAGGTTGCTTGACACCCCCGTGTGCATTTCGGAGCACTTTGATTTTTTGGCCCCCCGCGTGCCTTGCCACGCCCTTGCTTATAGCAAAACGAGACGGGGCCTTGGTCCAACTTGGCATAGGCATGGAATTTGATCTTTATTACTTGGCCACGGTCATGCCACGGTACATGGAGGTTGCTTGACACCCCCGTGTGCATTTTCGGAGCACTTTGATTTTTTGGCCCCCCGCGTGCCTTGCCACGCCCTTGCTTATAGCAAAACGAGACGGGGCCTTGGTCCAACTTGGCATAGGCATGGAATTTGATCTTTATTACTTGGCCACGGTCATGCCACGGTACATGGAGGTTGCTTGACACCCCCGTGTGCATTTTGGAGCACTTTGATTTTTTGGCCCCCCGCGTGCCTTGCCACGCCCTTGCTTATAGCAAAACGAGATGGGGCCTTGGTCCAACTTGGCATAGGCATGGAATTTGATCTTTATTACTTGGCCACGGTCATGCCACGGTACATGGAGGTTGCTTGACACCCCCGTGTGCATTTCGGAGCACTTTGATTTTTTGGCCCCCCGCGTGCCTTGCCACGCCCTTGCTTATAGCAAAACGAGACGGGGCCTTGGTCCAACTTGGCATAGGCATGGAATTTGATCTTTATTACTTGGCCACGGTCATGCCACGGTACATGGAGGTTGCTTGACACCCCCGTGTGCATTTCGGAGCACTTTGATTTTTTGGCCCCCCGCGTGCCTTGCCACGCCCTTGCTTATAGCAAAACGAGACGGGGCCTTGGTCCAACTTGGCATAGGCATGGAATTTGATCTTTATTACTTGGCCACGGTCATGCCACGGTACATGGAGGTTGCTTGACACCCCCGTGTGCATTTTCGGAGCACTTTGATTTTTTGGCCCCCCGCGTGCCTTGCCACGCCCTTGCTTATAGCAAAACGAGACGGGGCCTTGGTCCAACTTGGCATAGGCATGGAATTTGATCTTTATTACTTGGCCACGGTCATGCCACGGTACATGGAGGTTGCTTGACACCCCCGTGTGCATTTGGAGCACTTTGATTTTTTGGCCCCCCGCGTGCCTTGCCACGCCCTTGCTTATAGCAAAACGAGACGGGGCCTTGGTCCAACTTGGCATAGGCATGGAATTTGATCTTTATTACTTGGCCACGGTCATGCCACGGTACATGGAGGTTGCTTGACACCCCCGTGTGCATTTTCGGAGCACTTTGATTTTTTGGCCCCCCGCGTGCCTTGCCACGCCCTTGCTTATAGCAAAACGAGACGGGGCCTTGGTCCAACTTGGCCTAGGCATGGGTAATTTGATCTTTATTACTTGGCCACGGTCATGCCACGGTACATGGAGGTTGCTTGACACCCCCGTGTGCATTTTCGGAGCACTTTGATTTTTTGGCCCCCCGCGTGCCTTGCCACG
>NW_025721052.1:70000-85000 GCF_020283565.1 Trifolium pratense
CATTTTCGGAGCACTTTGATTTTTTGGCCCCCCGCGTGCCTTGCCACGCCCTTGCTTATAGCAAAACGAGACGGGGCCTTGGTCCAACTTGGCATAGGCATGGAATTTGATCTTTATTACTTGGCCACGGTCATGCCACGGTACATGGAGGTTGCTTGACACCCCCGTGTGCATTTTGGAGCACTTTGATTTTTTGGCCCCCCGCGTGCCTTGCCACGCCCTTGCTTATAGCAAAACGAGATGGGGCCTTGGTCCAACTTGGCATAGGCATGGAATTTGATCTTTATTACTTGGCCACGGTCATGCCACGGTACATGGAGGTTGCTTGACACCCCCGTGTGCATTTCGGAGCACTTTGATTTTTTGGCCCCCCGCGTGCCTTGCCACGCCCTTGCTTATAGCAAAACGAGACGGGGCCTTGGTCCAACTTGGCATAGGCATGGAATTTGATCTTTATTACTTGGCCACGGTCATGCCACGGTACATGGAGGTTGCTTGACACCCCCGTGTGCATTTCGGAGCACTTTGATTTTTTGGCCCCCCGCGTGCCTTGCCACGCCCTTGCTTATAGCAAAACGAGACGGGGCCTTGGTCCAACTTGGCATAGGCATGGAATTTGATCTTTATTACTTGGCCACGGTCATGCCACGGTACATGGAGGTTGCTTGACACCCCCGTGTGCATTTTCGGAGCACTTTGATTTTTTGGCCCCCCGCGTGCCTTGCCACGCCCTTGCTTATAGCAAAACGAGACGGGGCCTTGGTCCAACTTGGCATAGGCATGGAATTTGATCTTTATTACTTGGCCACGGTCATGCCACGGTACATGGAGGTTGCTTGACACCCCCGTGTGCATTTGGAGCACTTTGATTTTTTGGCCCCCCGCGTGCCTTGCCACGCCCTTGCTTATAGCAAAACGAGACGGGGCCTTGGTCCAACTTGGCATAGGCATGGAATTTGATCTTTATTACTTGGCCACGGTCATGCCACGGTACATGGAGGTTGCTTGACACCCCCGTGTGCATTTTCGGAGCACTTTGATTTTTTGGCCCCCCGCGTGCCTTGCCACGCCCTTGCTTATAGCAAAACGAGACGGGGCCTTGGTCCAACTTGGCATAGGCATGGAATTTGATCTTTATTACTTGGCCACGGTCATGCCACGGTACATGGAGGTTGCTTGACACCCCCGTGTGCATTTCGGAGCACTTTGATTTTTTGGCCCCCCGCGTGCCTTGCCACGCCCTTGCTTATAGCAAAACGAGACGGGGCCTTGGTCCAACTTGGCCTAGGCATGGAATTTGATCTTTATTACTTGGCCACGGTCATGCCACGGTACATGGAGGTTGCTTGACACCCCCGTGTGCATTTTCGGAGCACTTTGATTTTTTGGCCCCCCGCGTGCCTTGCCACGCCCTTGCTTATAGCAAAACGAGACGGGGCCTTGGTCCAACTTGGCATAGGCATGGAATTTGATCTTTATTACTTGGCCACGGTCATGCCACGGTACATGGAGGTTGCTTGACACCCCCGTGTGCATTTTCGGAGCACTTTGATTTTTTGGCCCCCCGCGTGCCTTGCCACGCCCTTGCTTATAGCAAAACGAGACGGGGCCTTGGTCCAACTTGGCATAGGCATGGAATTTGATCTTTATTACTTGGTGTTTACGTTGGGATTTGGTAAACAACCGCTAGTTTAAGTATTTAAACTCGCGAGATCAACTAGTAAATCTCAGGACAATTTTGTGTTTGTTCGTTTCAAGAAAACTGTTTGAATGTTCGTTTGAATAAGGAAACAAACACTTAGGAATTAAAATATTTTAAAGCATACAAGAGAAACTAATTCGAATCGCCTCGAAGTAGCAGTTTCTCAAGCAAGTATCTGGATTCAGACTTAGAAAAATTTACTGGAAAACAAATTGCATTGCATTGAATGAAAAAACAATTACAAGTAAAGATGGTTCACAAAACATACATTTCTCCTTCGAATTCCGTTCGTTCGATCGCTGAGTACTTAGAATTTTTAGAGAGAATGTTTGTATAAATTTTGTGACCCTTGTTCTGAATGAAAAACTACTATAAATACTACTACAAAGTGGTAACTGTTCTTCGATCATCTGGACGCTCCTCCATTTGCCACGTCGACCACGTTTTCCACTTTCATCTTTCATTCCTTCAGCGCGCGCCAAGGCCTTTTGGGCCGTTCGTTGTTTCTTTTTTGGGCTTGGCCCAACTATCTCTCGATTCGATTTTGCGCCTTCGATAGCCTCCTGGTAAAACCACAACTATACGCATCCTCTACAGCTCTCGAAACGCTTTTCTGCTTCGACATAGGGAGTTCTCGACACCAACTTTGAAAGTTTTGTTTTGATAATATAACCTCCAAAATAAATATTGGACCCACCAATTATATTTAATTGATAAATACCAAATTTATGTCCAACAAATTGCCCCCCAAAAATGCCATTTTCGACGGTGTCTATCGAAAGAGGAAGTGGCATTTTTGAAAGTATTAATGGATAACTTTCTTTTCCATTTATCTCTCCTATCGTTTAGGCTGCCATTCAAAACTTTGGATTGGCTCCAAAACTTGTTTTTTCTTTCCACCTGTCCAGGGGTTTGGACACTTGTCAACATAGGAAGTTGAAACAATTTGCTATTTTCCTCAATTCGTGTGCCTCTATAAATAGCCAGATTCTTCCTTTATTGCGTTTTTCTCCAATTTTTGCTCTGTCAACTGTTCATCTTCTTCTTCATCTTCTGCGATTCTTTCTTGAATTCTTGCTTCCAAAAGACTTCTTGTCTTCACTTTTCTACTTATCACCCAGTCATCAACTTTCTTTTCACTCGGATTTTCCTCAACCGTTGCAAACAACCTGTGATTCCCAAATTTAACCCTAATCACCATTCTTTCACGCCATCTTTATACCTTCATCAATGGCGTCAGATTCAGGTGTCAGAAAATTCCTTCCTTACGCCGGTAAGTGGACCGCCGCCACTCTTTCTTCTTACGATGAGGATGTGGTTCCAGAACCATCGTTGCGTCTGGACTTGCAAAAGTTTTGGGAAAGTCAATTAATCTTTCCTTATTCTGTTGATAACCTTGTGTATGCGTTTGGGGGACCCAAACCAAGTGATAAAAGCCGTAATTCCAAGGTTCTGTCTATCTTTCCTGTTTATAAACCTTGTGTTCCTAGGGTTTTCATTAGTGAACCCTATAATTTTAGCTATATCAAGGCGCCTAACAGAGTGTTTCGATCGGCTCCTTCTTTGAATGACCAATACCTTGGCTGGTTAGACAGGGTACAACGTGATAAGGCTGATATTTGGCAAGCCTGTGGTATTTATGACCTTATTCAGCTCTCTCGGACAGGCCTTAAATACCAGCAAGAGATGATTATTGCTGCTTTACACTTCTTTGAGTCTTCTACCAACACCTTCCACTTCGAATGTGGCATGATGACTCCTACCCTGCTGGATGTTGCTGCCATTACTGGCTTATCGCCTCTTGGCGACACTTATGATCCTTGCAAAGCTTCCAACACCATCAAATTTGATTTTCGAAACAAGTCTTACTCCAAATACATCGTGGAGAATCGAAAGACTAGTGATGAAGTAAGTGACGAAGAACACATCGCTTTCTTAACCTTATGGCTATCGCAGTATGTCTTCTGCACTCAATCTCTCCAAGTAGCCAAGAAATTCATCCCTATGGCTATTCAATTACATGAGTGCCAGCAATTCAACTTCGCTCGGCTTATTCTTGGATGTCTTTATGAATCCATGAGGGATGCTTGTGAACATCTTAAAAGAACAGGTGATGGATCCACCTTTTTAGGTGCTGGCCCCTTCTGGTTATTGCAATTATGGCTAACTGCCACTTTTCATGCTGAGCTTGACCTTTTCTTGCCTGAGCCATACTATGAGGAATCAAGAACACGTCGAGTCGAAGGCACGAGGTTGGCGAGAATGGTGCCTAGGGAAAGAGGCCTTGGTTATGATGTGGCTTTCCAACAGTATTTTAATACTTTTCTCAGCCTGAAGAAGTTCAAGCCTAGCTTTGCTCCCTTTGTGGATAGGCCACTTGGTCCTCCTTGGTTTACTCACAGATTTCCTTCTCCACCGGAATTCGAGATGGTAACCAACAGCATTTGGAATGCTTACTTGATGCCTACAGTCTTGTCTTGTCGAATTGGCTTGACCTCTGGAGATTTTGGGTTAGTTGGCTACTTCCCAAACCTGGTGTCTCGCCAATTTGGCTTAACTCAAATACTCCCTAAGAGCATATACTTGGAAGAAAGGGAGGTTTGTTTAGGCAAGCATGGCATGACAGAACCACAGTTCCATTCATTCTTGAACCACTTCAATCAGCCTTCTTATGAGCTTACCCCATTCGACTTCGCTCCCTCTCATGCCTGCACTAGGGAATTTTTTACCTGGTGGTCTCGACACTATGAAGGACGCCTGGTTGACACGACTGCCTTACTCACTGCTATTTCTAATGGATTCGACTCATCTATTTTGAACAAGATTAAGTCGAAATTGAACGCCAGAGGTATTCTTTTAGTTTTACTTTTACTTGCATCATTTTACCTTGCGTGCTTTTCTCTTATGCGCACTTCTCCAATGCAGGGAGTAAGTCGAAAGCAGGTTCTAGCAATTCTAGCAAACCTCTTCCTCCACCACCTAAGGTTGAACTAAAGGTAAGCCTTTGCCTTTTTTGTGGCTTCTCACACTTTTGTAGGATGTCCATATTAACTTTGATATGCCCTTTCCAGATTGCTTCGCGCAAAAGGTCTCATTCAACTGAAACTCCTTCTGTTTCGAAGAAACAAAGAATTATTCCAGCTACTTGTTCGAGTGCTCCAGATAAGGTATCCATTTAGCTTAAGAATTCTTTTTCTTTTGTCTTGAATGTGAACTTACTGAACTGTGGCCTGTAGGATATTCCTGTCCTTTCGACCATCCCTGAGCAGACTAACACTGCCACTATTCAAGATCTCCCTCATAACGCTGAACCCATTACTGATGAGAAGAAGAAAAAGAAGAAGAAGAAAAAAGAACACCAACCCAACCAAGAAGGTACTCCTGAACATAAGTCCTCTGAGATTGAGGCACAACCTGATACTCTGGCATCACCTGAGGACCCTCCTTTAGAGCAATCGGAGAGGAAGAAGAAGAAGAAAAAGAAGCACAGAAAGTCTCCTGCTGCAGCCACTGTTGTCGAGGCTTCTGCTATTGCAAAAGAAACAACTTCACAGCCTGAAGCTTCTGCTACCCCTCAAACCCAAGTAAGCCATTCTTATTTCTTGTTACTTCTCCAGCTTTTGGCTGTGTTACTCATTCTTTCATGGTTTTATTTGTTTCAGCCACAAAACTCTGCTCAAGTTATTTCTCAGGATGAGCCTACTCCTAGCAAAGCGGCGGAGGGGGTGGTCGAAGGACCAAGCGATGCACATCCTGAAGATGTTGCAGAAAAAATCCCATCTCCTCAGCCTGTCGGAACGGCCATTCTTGCTGAAACCTCATCACCACCCAAAGCTCCTGGCTCGCCTCACCACGCTTTCGAAGATGATACCCTTAAGCCTAGCAATGAAGAGGACCAACTCGATCAAAGCTTACCACAACAGAATCCTTCGACAAATCCTGCCCACGTATTGGCTGATAATGATCCTCTAACCAACTTTCAAACTGACCCCATTGCTAATACTGAACAAAGGCCAACAGTTGATGGCGAGCATTCCACTACCAATCAACCACAACCAAGTGGGTCGAACCATGAGTCTAGTTCACCTAGTGCTGGCACTTTTGACTCTGAAGATGGGAACTCCTATATTGGTGATTCACTTGGTGAAGAGGGAACTTCCGTGTCGAAGCCATTTCCTACTGTTGTCTTGCCAGTTGAACTTGCTAAAGAGTTAAAAGATTTAACTCCCGTAGATGCACTTAGCAAGCTTTTATCAAGCTATGGCACCTCTAGCTCCGCTGTTGAGGACACAAAGGGTAGGGAAGATGTACTTGAGCAAGAACAGTTTGAGCATGAAAACAGGTTCAGGAGAGAAATCCTTAATGGGGATATGCTGGGCTTGCTTGAGCGTGACTCTTCTATATATTACAACATCAAAGCCCTTTTCCGCAAGCTGCAGAACCCAAGGACTGACGAAGCCATGTTCCTTCTAGTGACTCAGGCTGAAACCTTTTTAGAACAATTCGTTAGTCAATCTCAGCTCCTAACCAGGACTAGCAGCCTTTTGACATCTCTGCTTGCCACCCAGCACCACCATTTCGAGCAAGCTAATAGTTGCAATGCAGAGGTTACAACTATCAAGGCTGCCTCTGATGAAGCTCTTAAACAACTTGTGGCTTGCGAGAACAATATTGCTCAATGGCAATCTGAAATCGAAGCGCTAAAGGAAAAGATTCGACAGGAAGAGGCTAAGATGGAGAAGCTAGCTGCAGTAGCCATTGAAGCACAAAAGGTTAAGCTTGATGAGCTAGCACGTGAAGGTATCCAACACTACAGTGATGGTCTAGCTGTCCAGAAACGAGTTGAGCACCTTGCTAGTGATAAGGAAATGCTACAACGTAAGCTGGCGTCCATTCGAACTCAGTATTACCAATTTCAAGCGGCTAATCGAAAGCCTCCTTCAACATCTCAACAACAACCTTGACTTTATAAATTTTCTTTTTGTCTTAAGTTTGTTGTTCTCTTTGGATGTTGTAATCGTGAATCTTTTAACACTAGCAACTGTCGAACAATTTCGCACATGCTTTTTGAATGCATGCCCGTTTTGATTTTTTAATGCTGCATGTTTATATATTGGCTGAGTATTTTATTCCTTTGTTGTTGTTTGCTTTCCTTCTTTTGGGTCACTCTCCCAAGCCTTATTAATGGCACTTTGTAAAGAATGAAGCGAACATGTTTCCAAAGCAGTCAACATAATTAACTACATGGCTTTGAGCATTAATGCAATGGCATTTCCTATGCAAACTGACCGTGGTTAGTTGTAACTGCCTAGCTATTAACGCGTATTAATCCTTCTATAAATACCCACGCCTTGCAACTCTTTTGTTCAGCACTTTGCACCGATTAACGCATCAACACCTCTCCACAAAGAATGGATAACAAGAAAAATCTTCCTTCCTCTTCCCCGGGCTCAAGCACACCACGTCCTCTTGGAAGGGGACGAATCAAGATTCCAGCTTCCAAACCTCCACGCACTAGAATCCTTCGCCCTAGGCCGGCACCAGCCAAGGTAGTAGAAACCATCATTCTCTCTTCTGATTCTTCAAGCTCTAGTTCAGATGATGAAGATGAGGATTACCTTGAGTTCCTCAGTACCCTAGAACCTGATGAAGAATACCCAGGAACTCCAACTCCTTCTTCTGAGGATGAAGACTCTCAGATCTCAGAACTTTCCAATTCTGATTCAAAGGATGAGGGAACTCGGGTTCAGGGTAAACCTTAAGTGGTTACCCTTCAACATTCAACCAATTCTTGTACTTTCTTGAACATTCTTGAATGATTGGTTGTATTGTTGATTTTGTATGAATAAAAATTGATTCTTGGCATTTTCTTTTACCATCTTGCAAATTTTATCCTTGCGTTATTCATTTTTTATGGTTATTTCTTGCAACATTGGCTTGTATTTCTTTAAATATTTGCCATTCATATTGACTGACCGTCTCTCAGGAGTTAACTCTTCAATCTCATAAGCTCCATTTGACAAAACTTGAGAAATCTTAAATGGTCCTTCCCAATTGGGTGACCATTTTCCAAAGACTCGATCTCGTCTGTCCATGGGGAGGATGACTTTCCAAACTAAGTCTCCTACGTCAAAGAGTTTGGATTTAACCCTTTTGTTATATGCTCTAGCAATTCGTTCTTTTTGTCGAATCAAAGCATCTAACGCCTGCAACCTTTCCTCATCTACGTCTGTTAATTCATCTAACATTATGTTCTCATAGTGATCAGGAGGTAGTTCCCATTGCCTTTGTACTCGAATCGACTGCATCATTATTTCAACAGGTAACACGGCATCGTGACCATATGTTAGTCGAAAAGGTGTCGAACCCGTTGACTCTTTAGGAGAATTCCTACATGCCCATAGGACTTGATCCAAGGTCTTATGCCAATTCTTTGGCTTTTGGGCAACGTGCTTCTTAATTAAACTAATTATAACCTTGTTGGCTGCTTCAACTTGGCCATTTGCTTGAGCATAGTAAGGCGTCGAAGTCGTTAGCTTAAAACCCAATTGTTCAGCAAAATCTTGCATCTTTCGACCAACAAACACCGTTCCTTGGTCTGTAGTGATCGTCTCAGGAAGCCCAAACCTATAAATAATATGGTCTTGGATAAAATTGATCACTGTCTCCTGATCCACATTTGTTAGGGCAACAGCCTCTATCCATTTGGTAAAATAATCAATCCCAACTAGTATATAACGTTGGTTCTTGGATGACGCGGGCCTTATCTCACCAATTAAATCTAAAGCCCACCCTCTGAAAGGCCAAGGTTTGATAATCGAATGCAACTCACTGGCAGGAACGCGTTGTATCCCTGCGTGTTTTTGACACTCTTGACAACCTTTCGCATATTCTATGCAGTCCTTAAGCATGGAAGGCCAATACAAGCCTTGTCGAAACAAAAGCCATTTCATTTTATGGCCTGCTTGATGGGCACCGCAGGCTCCACTATGGGCGTTTGACATTGCTACATACGCTTCGTTTTCATTTAGGCATTTCAACAAAACCCCTTCAGGAGTCTTCTTAAATAGTTCATTTCCCATGATTGTGTAATTCAAGGCTCTATACTTAACCTTCCTATCGGCTGTACCTGTTGGATTTTCTATGTATTTAACAATGGGTTGTCTCCAATCCGTGCCAGCCAAATTGTCAATCACGAAGACTTCAGTCATTGCTTCATCAAAGTGTGCATCAGTCATTTCGGACTCCCTTTCGCCATTTGGTTCATTTGCCCCCAGCTGATAGGGTATTACCTCACATGAGATTAGTTTTTCTTTAATTTCAACTATCTCATCTAATTTTTTCCTGGTTACCTTATAACCAGAAGCAATTTGGGCTAAGTCATTCGCTTCTTGGTTTTCGATCCGGGGCACGTGTTGAATGTCACACGAATCAAATCGTTTTAGTAACGAGAAGGCAATGACAAAGTATTTCATCAAATGTTCTTGAATGCATTTATATTCCTTTGTCAATTGTTTTATTACTAACTCAGAATCCCCTCTGATTTTAACATGTTTTGCCCCCAAGTCCAAAATAATCTTTAGACCTACAATTAAAGCCTCGTACTCGGCTTCATTATTGGAGCAAGTACCATTAATCTTGTACTTAAACTTTGTTGGAATCTTTGAAGGAGAAATGATTAAGATTCCAATTCCTGTACCATGTTTGTGCTTCGAGCCATCAAAGTACAATATCCAAGGTTCATGTTCTACGTATGTTATTGGGGTCTCAGCCACCGAGTGGTCAACAAGGAAGTCAGCCACCACTTGACCTTTTACAGCCCTCAGGGGTTGGTAAGTCAATGAATATTCAGTTAAAGCTAAAGACCACTTCCCAATCCGACTATGCAAAATTGGTTTTAATAACATATGCTTAATGATGTCAAAATGAGAATAAACATAAACATGAACTGGTTTGATATATTGCTTAAGTTTGGTACAAGAGAAATACAAACATAGACAAAGCTTTTCAATTGGACTATATCTAGTCTCAGCATCATTCAAAATTCTACTTAGATAGTAAATAGCCTTTTCTACGCCATTTTCATCCTCTTGTGCGAGCATGCTTCCAATAGTCGAATCTGATGCTGCGATATACAACTTCATTTCTTTGTTTCGAATAGGAGGCATTAAAGTTGGAGGCTTCGACAAGTATGCCTTGATATCATCAAATGCCTTTTGTTGTTCCGTTCCCCATTCAAATACATCACCTTTCTTGAGCCTCAGCAGTGGAGAAAAGGGGTGAGCTCTGCCACTTAGGTTTGATATAAACCTTCTCAAGAAATTGACCTTTCCTAGCAAAGATTGAAGCTGTTTCTTCGTTCCTGGAGGAAATCTCCTGCATGTACACAGAAAGCACATTTCAGTGGATTCATTTTTAATCCACATTTTCTCATTCTTTCGAACGATTTTTTAAGATGTTCGATATGTTCATCCTGGGAAGCGGATTTCACAACAATATCATCAATATAAACCTGCATAAATATTTCGATAAAATCATGAAAAATTAAGTTCATAGCTCTTTGGTATGTTGCCCCAGCATTTTTCAATCCAAAAGGCATCACCACCCACTCATAGGTGCCTAAAGCACCAGGGCAACGAAATGCGGTTTTTGGCACATCATCTTCATCAATAAAGATTTGATTATAACCTGAATAGCCATCTAACATACTCAAATATTCATGCCCTGCTGCTGAATCAACTAACATTTCGGCTACAGGCATGGAATATTCATCCTTAGGTGTAGCATTATTCAAGTCTCTAAAGTCTATGCAGACCCTAAGTGATCCATTTTTCTTAATAACAGGAACAATGTTAGCTAACCATTCCACATACCTGGTTGTTCGAATGAACTTGCATTTGAGCAACCTTTCAATTTCTGCTTTGATCTTTGTCATGATTTCCGGTGCAAACCTCCTTGGAAGCTGCTTTACAGGTTTCTTATCTGGTCGAAGGGGTAGCCTATGCTCCACAAGATTTCTGCTTAACCCAGGCATTTCGTTGTAGTCCCATGCAAAGCAGTCTCTGTATTTCTTAAGCAACTCGACCATTTTTTCTCTTAAGGTTGGGTCTATATTGGCACTAATGTAAGTTGGCCTTTTAACAGAGCCATCTCCAATATCAACCTCCTGCAAAGGGTCTTGGGCTTGCATTCTCTGAATCGAACTATGTGGATCTTTCTCAAAACCCAAAGGCTCATCATCATAGATGCAATCTAACCTTTGCTTTTTTCCATCATTTACTTCACTAGCCTCCAAGGCCAGTTTGTCCCTTAAGTTATCATTGGCTTCGACAGCCATATCTTCTTGAACATTAATGGCCTCAAGAGCCATTTTGATTCTGTTTTCGGCTGCATAAGCCGTAATTCGATCCCATGCTGGGGACTCAATCATCAAATTCATCATGGTTGACCCATCCAGACACTGGTGGGTATGCATCCTCACACAAGGGTTTCTCTATGTCTTCCCTTTCCCAACAAAAGCCATGGGTTGGATGCAACTTAACTGAGTGGTATACATTTTTTGATACCACTTCATTTGGATCGAAGGCAGCATCTTGCTCACCACAAGGAGCAATCGAGGCCAGGTTTTTGTCGAAATTCTGTAATGTCACAGTGCCTGTCTCTGAAACATATGCACTCTGATCCGCTTCTACATTCTCGACTAAACCATCTTCTCTCCAGATGATTAATCTTTGGTGCATGGTTGAGGGAACAGCTCCAACACCATGTATCCATTCTCTACCTAATAACAGATTGTAATTAGGTTTGGCAGCTATGACCATAAACAAGGTCTTTCGAACTGTACTACCAACACAAACTTCCAACTGCACTGCCCCCAGGGAATGACCAGTTTTTCCTTCATAGTTGGCCAACACCACATTGTGGGAATGAAGGTCTGTGTCATAGAGACCTAATTTCTTCAACATGAAGTGAGGCATGATGTTCACCACAGCTCCTCCATCCACTAAGACTTTATTGATTCCCACATTATTGACTTTTGCCCTAATGAACAAAGCTTTCAAGTGGTTCTGCATTCCCAGATCTGGCTTTTCGAAGACAGCTTTTTGCTCTTCGACACAACCATTTTGCATAACATAATAACACATTGGCTTATGATCAGCCAAATTCAGGGCTTCGAAGTCCTCTTCCAGCTCATTGACTTCAGTAGGCACATCATATTCCAGTGGCAGAATGGACACCACATTGACCATGACATCAAAATCAGACCCCTCATCCAGGAGATCATCATCCTCCATGTCATCCTCATCTTCTGCCCCTCCTTGGGCATTTTCAGCTATGGGCTCTTCCAATATTATGGAAAGCCTCTCCTTTACTGGCCTCTTGGCCATTTCAACCTTTTCAGCCTTCTGGGTTGCTACAGCCTTGCCCCCAGCCTCAGCCTCTTTTGCTGTCAACTTTTGCTTCCTCTGGAACCTTCGCCACTGAGTGCGGGTCATAGGATTCTTTCCCTTATAGTTATTCCTATAAGAGTATTTGTTGACTTCAGTGGCAGCATTCACTGTTTCCTTCCCAGCTACCACTTTTGAACCCTTGGGTTCAGATACAATGTTCACATTAACATTGCTAGAGCTTCCATTTTCCATCATCCTTCGATTAAAAGTGACGTACTGTCCACTCACCCATTGGTTAACAGGTGCTCTCCCAGATGGTTTGAAAGTGTTCTGGGGGCCTAGCCTCTGCTGGATCGAAAGGCCTTTGGTAATAGGTTTTCCCCAATTGGCCCCTTTGTAAGGCCAAGCTTTTTGATTTGGCCTAGATTTTGGCCATTTTCTCTTGTTTTCAGCATAAGGTACAACATTTTGAAGGCCTGCAGTAGCCTCTTTGTCACACACAGCACTGCATCTAGGGCAAAGCATCACTTCAGCATTCTTCAGCTTGCACCTATTTAGGAAGTCCACCAATTCTTCCTCAGCATTGGGGTACACCTCACGTACCCTCTTTTCATACTCCTCTTCAGGCACAGCCTTGATTGGAGCAGCAGCGTCTATCACTTCAACCATGTTGCAGTCATAGACTTCGACATAGGTAGCGTCTGCAGGTGGCAAGGGATCTGAATCTACCTTCATTGGAGGCTTTGCCTTATCAGCATACTTCAGCCTTCCTTCATTCAGCGCTTTTTGCACCAAATCCCTGAAAACAACACATTGATAAGTTTTATGTCCCAAATAATTATGAAACTTACAATAACCTCTTTTCTTTCTTTGTTCTATTGGTGGTATTTTCATATCTTTTGGCACAATAATTTGGCCGTCAGTCACCAATAAATCAAAAATCTCATCACATTTAGTAATGTCGAAAGTATAAGTCTTTGTAACAAACTTATCATTTTTTGGTTCGATAGGATTTTTTCCATTCGACGGCCTCAACAATTTGCAAGTGTAAGGAGGCCCAGGCTTTAATTCAGCCACATTAATATCACTATCGTCGAAATCTAAGTATTCATCACTCGTTTCATAATCAATTTCATTATCATAGGAATCAACAAAACCTATTTCTTTCTTTTTCTGAAACTTAGAATTTCTAACTTTTTCAGCTTTTAACCTTTCGATTTGTCTCACTCTGTCAGCCAACTGTGACATGTCTCGAAGGTATTGGGTATCCAATTTCTTTCGAATTGAATAATCTAACCCACCAGCAGCCATTTCCACTAGCTCGTGTTCAGGCACTTGAGTAAAGCACCTGGATTTCAGCAAACGAAACCTATTTAGATAGTCATCAATTGACTCTTGGTTTTTTCTTTTTACACTGGCTAACTCTTTCAGACTTATCTTAGTTTGGCCCATATAAAATTGCTCATGGAAAATCCTTTCCAATTGGGCCCAACTATTGATCGAATTGGGAGGCAAAGTTGTAAACCAAGTAAATGCATTCTTGGTAAGCGAATTAGGAAAATACTTCATTCGCAAATTTTCATTATTCGCCAAATTCCCAGACTCAGCTAGATACCTGGCAATATGTTCTACGGTTGACTCATTAGTGTCCCCGGCAAACTTAGTATATTTTGGGACTTTCCAACCTCTTGGTAACTCGGTTTGCAGCACATATTCAGTGAAGGCAGAGACAAAGTTTGGCCTTCGACAACCCGTGTTTAGGCCATTTTGGGCCAAAATCGTTTCGACCATGTTAGCCAAATTGTGTTGGCCAAGCAAGTTATTGTTTTGCACCTCTCGCACTACCTCGTCAGGATCCTGGTTCCTCCTAACCATTACCACTGGAGGGTTCTGATGTACCACTTGTGGATTTGGGTTCATAACAGGAGGGTTTTGATTTACTAATTGAGGCATTTGATTAACCTCGTGAGGATAATAGGTTTCCTCTTGTACAACTGGTGTAGGTGTTGGGTTAGGAACTGTTTCAGTAGCCACATAGGTTGGCCTTTGCTGCACTGGAGTCGAAGACATTGCAGGTAGTATTACTTGTGGAGTAATGGGATTTACTCTAGGAGGTGGTGGGGGTGTCCCAAAAAAATCTGCAATTCGACTCATTTGAAATGCCAACATTTGATAACTCTCGTTGGTATTCTGAATTAATGGATTAAACACAGTACCCATTTGTTGTGTTAAGAGATTAACCATTTCATGGTTGCTCTCATCCATTTGTTGTCTCAAAGACAACACAGATGCAGTCGTTAAGGGTGTGGGAGTTACCCTTGACGAAGTATACCTATCAGGTTCGAAACCTGGCATCCCTAGACCAAGTGTAGGGGGAGGCCCATACATAAAACCCTGACCTGATGGTGGTTTCGAACGTCCAAAACCAGCAGTTACGGACGGAATTGCCATAGTTGGAATTGGCAAAGTTGGAATAACATCATGCACAGTCGAAATGGTTGGACTGGAGAATATTGGAACATTCACTAACTCAGATGTTACCAAACTTTGTGGAGGCGGATCGACTCCACCACTCGAACTTGCTTCACTACTCATCGCACTAGAACTTGGAGTTTTACTAGGATTAGATCTCTGAGTAGTTTTAACCATAACCTAACTTATCATGAGTTATATGCAAGTAACAAGTTTTTTATTCCACAATATAAAAATAAACACAACTTTAACAAACACAAAACCCGTCCCACTGGGCGTGCCAATTTGTTTACGTTGGGATTTGGTAAACAACCGCTAGTTTAAGTATTTAAACTCGCGAGATCAACTAGTAAATCTCAGGACAATTTTGTGTTTGTTCGTTTCAAGAAAACTGTTTGAATGTTCGTTTGAATAAGGAAACAAACACTTAGGAAT
>NW_025721052.1:102500-107500 GCF_020283565.1 Trifolium pratense
AATAGTCGAATCTGATGCTGCGATATACAACTTCATTTCTTTGTTTCGAATAGGAGGCATTAAAGTTGGAGGCTTCGACAAGTATGCCTTGATATCATCAAATGCCTTTTGTTGTTCCGTTCCCCATTCAAATACATCACCTTTCTTGAGCCTCAGCAGTGGAGAAAAGGGGTGAGCTCTGCCACTTAGGTTTGATATAAACCTTCTCAAGAAATTGACCTTTCCTAGCAAAGATTGAAGCTGTTTCTTCGTTCCTGGAGGAAATCTCCTGCATGTACACAGAAAGCACATTTCAGTGGATTCATTTTTAATCCACATTTTCTCATTCTTTCGAACGATTTTTTAAGATGTTCGATATGTTCATCCTGGGAAGCGGATTTCACAACAATATCATCAATATAAACCTGCATAAATATTTCGATAAAATCATGAAAAATTAAGTTCATAGCTCTTTG
Organism: Trifolium pratense; assembly: GCF_020283565.1. Lineage (NCBI taxonomy): Eukaryota > Viridiplantae > Streptophyta > Magnoliopsida > Fabales > Fabaceae > Trifolium > Trifolium pratense. The sequence continues at coordinate 102,956 of NW_025721052.1, forward strand.
GTATGTTGCCCCAGCATTTTTCAATCCAAAAGGCATCACCACCCACTCATAGGTGCCTAAAGCACCAGGGCAACGAAATGCGGTTTTTGGCACATCATCTTCATCAATAAAGATTTGATTATAACCTGAATAGCCATCTAACATACTCAAATATTCATGCCCTGCTGCTGAATCAACTAACATTTCGGCTACAGGCATGGAATATTCATCCTTAGGTGTAGCATTATTCAAGTCTCTAAAGTCTATGCAGACCCTAAGTGATCCATTTTTCTTAATAACAGGAACAATGTTAGCTAACCATTCCACATACCTGGTTGTTCGAATGAACTTGCATTTGAGCAACCTTTCAATTTCTGCTTTGATCTTTGTCATGATTTCCGGTGCAAACCTCCTTGGAAGCTGCTTTACAGGTTTCTTATCTGGTCGAAGGGGTAGCCTATGCTCCACAAGATTTCTGCTTAACCCAGGCATTTCGTTGTAGTCCCATGCAAAGCAGTCTCTGTATTTCTTAAGCAACTCGACCATTTTTTCTCTTAAGGTTGGGTCTATATTGGCACTAATGTAAGTTGGCCTTTTAACAGAGCCATCTCCAATATCAACCTCCTGCAAAGGGTCTTGGGCTTGCATTCTCTGAATCGAACTATGTGGATCTTTCTCAAAACCCAAAGGCTCATCATCATAGATGCAATCTAACCTTTGCTTTTTTCCATCATTTACTTCACTAGCCTCCAAGGCCAGTTTGTCCCTTAAGTTATCATTGGCTTCGACAGCCATATCTTCTTGAACATTAATGGCCTCAAGAGCCATTTTGATTCTGTTTTCGGCTGCATAAGCCGTAATTCGATCCCATGCTGGGGACTCAATCATCAAATTCATCATGGTTGACCCATCCAGACACTGGTGGGTATGCATCCTCACACAAGGGTTTCTCTATGTCTTCCCTTTCCCAACAAAAGCCATGGGTTGGATGCAACTTAACTGAGTGGTATACATTTTTTGATACCACTTCATTTGGATCGAAGGCAGCATCTTGCTCACCACAAGGAGCAATCGAGGCCAGGTTTTTGTCGAAATTCTGTAATGTCACAGTGCCTGTCTCTGAAACATATGCACTCTGATCCGCTTCTACATTCTCGACTAAACCATCTTCTCTCCAGATGATTAATCTTTGGTGCATGGTTGAGGGAACAGCTCCAACACCATGTATCCATTCTCTACCTAATAACAGATTGTAATTAGGTTTGGCAGCTATGACCATAAACAAGGTCTTTCGAACTGTACTACCAACACAAACTTCCAACTGCACTGCCCCCAGGGAATGACCAGTTTTTCCTTCATAGTTGGCCAACACCACATTGTGGGAATGAAGGTCTGTGTCATAGAGACCTAATTTCTTCAACATGAAGTGAGGCATGATGTTCACCACAGCTCCTCCATCCACTAAGACTTTATTGATTCCCACATTATTGACTTTTGCCCTAATGAACAAAGCTTTCAAGTGGTTCTGCATTCCCAGATCTGGCTTTTCGAAGACAGCTTTTTGCTCTTCGACACAACCATTTTGCATAACATAATAACACATTGGCTTATGATCAGCCAAATTCAGGGCTTCGAAGTCCTCTTCCAGCTCATTGACTTCAGTAGGCACATCATATTCCAGTGGCAGAATGGACACCACATTGACCATGACATCAAAATCAGACCCCTCATCCAGGAGATCATCATCCTCCATGTCATCCTCATCTTCTGCCCCTCCTTGGGCATTTTCAGCTATGGGCTCTTCCAATATTATGGAAAGCCTCTCCTTTACTGGCCTCTTGGCCATTTCAACCTTTTCAGCCTTCTGGGTTGCTACAGCCTTGCCCCCAGCCTCAGCCTCTTTTGCTGTCAACTTTTGCTTCCTCTGGAACCTTCGCCACTGAGTGCGGGTCATAGGATTCTTTCCCTTATAGTTATTCCTATAAGAGTATTTGTTGACTTCAGTGGCAGCATTCACTGTTTCCTTCCCAGCTACCACTTTTGAACCCTTGGGTTCAGATACAATGTTCACATTAACATTGCTAGAGCTTCCATTTTCCATCATCCTTCGATTAAAAGTGACGTACTGTCCACTCACCCATTGGTTAACAGGTGCTCTCCCAGATGGTTTGAAAGTGTTCTGGGGGCCTAGCCTCTGCTGGATCGAAAGGCCTTTGGTAATAGGTTTTCCCCAATTGGCCCCTTTGTAAGGCCAAGCTTTTTGATTTGGCCTAGATTTTGGCCATTTTCTCTTGTTTTCAGCATAAGGTACAACATTTTGAAGGCCTGCAGTAGCCTCTTTGTCACACACAGCACTGCATCTAGGGCAAAGCATCACTTCAGCATTCTTCAGCTTGCACCTATTTAGGAAGTCCACCAATTCTTCCTCAGCATTGGGGTACACCTCACGTACCCTCTTTTCATACTCCTCTTCAGGCACAGCCTTGATTGGAGCAGCAGCGTCTATCACTTCAACCATGTTGCAGTCATAGACTTCGACATAGGTAGCGTCTGCAGGTGGCAAGGGATCTGAATCTACCTTCATTGGAGGCTTTGCCTTATCAGCATACTTCAGCCTTCCTTCATTCAGCGCTTTTTGCACCAAATCCCTGAAAACAACACATTGATAAGTTTTATGTCCCAAATAATTATGAAACTTACAATAACCTCTTTTCTTTCTTTGTTCTATTGGTGGTATTTTCATATCTTTTGGCACAATAATTTGGCCGTCAGTCACCAATAAATCAAAAATCTCATCACATTTAGTAATGTCGAAAGTATAAGTCTTTGTAACAAACTTATCATTTTTTGGTTCGATAGGATTTTTTCCATTCGACGGCCTCAACAATTTGCAAGTGTAAGGAGGCCCAGGCTTTAATTCAGCCACATTAATATCACTATCGTCGAAATCTAAGTATTCATCACTCGTTTCATAATCAATTTCATTATCATAGGAATCAACAAAACCTATTTCTTTCTTTTTCTGAAACTTAGAATTTCTAACTTTTTCAGCTTTTAACCTTTCGATTTGTCTCACTCTGTCAGCCAACTGTGACATGTCTCGAAGGTATTGGGTATCCAATTTCTTTCGAATTGAATAATCTAACCCACCAGCAGCCATTTCCACTAGCTCGTGTTCAGGCACTTGAGTAAAGCACCTGGATTTCAGCAAACGAAACCTATTTAGATAGTCATCAATTGACTCTTGGTTTTTTCTTTTTACACTGGCTAACTCTTTCAGACTTATCTTAGTTTGGCCCATATAAAATTGCTCATGGAAAATCCTTTCCAATTGGGCCCAACTATTGATCGAATTGGGAGGCAAAGTTGTAAACCAAGTAAATGCATTCTTGGTAAGCGAATTAGGAAAATACTTCATTCGCAAATTTTCATTATTCGCCAAATTCCCAGACTCAGCTAGATACCTGGCAATATGTTCTACGGTTGACTCATTAGTGTCCCCGGCAAACTTAGTATATTTTGGGACTTTCCAACCTCTTGGTAACTCGGTTTGCAGCACATATTCAGTGAAGGCAGAGACAAAGTTTGGCCTTCGACAACCCGTGTTTAGGCCATTTTGGGCCAAAATCGTTTCGACCATGTTAGCCAAATTGTGTTGGCCAAGCAAGTTATTGTTTTGCACCTCTCGCACTACCTCGTCAGGATCCTGGTTCCTCCTAACCATTACCACTGGAGGGTTCTGATGTACCACTTGTGGATTTGGGTTCATAACAGGAGGGTTTTGATTTACTAATTGAGGCATTTGATTAACCTCGTGAGGATAATAGGTTTCCTCTTGTACAACTGGTGTAGGTGTTGGGTTAGGAACTGTTTCAGTAGCCACATAGGTTGGCCTTTGCTGCACTGGAGTCGAAGACATTGTAGGTAGTATTACTTGTGGAGTAATGGGATTTACTCTAGGAGGTGGTGGGGGTGTCCCAAAAAAATCTGCAATTCGACTCATTTGAAATGCCAACATTTGATAACTCTCGTTGGTATTCTGAATTAATGGATTAAACACAGTACCCATTTGTTGTGTTAAGAGATTAACCATTTCATGGTTGCTCTCATCCATTTGTTGTCTCAAAGACAACACAGATGCAGTCGTTAAGGGTGTGGGAGTTACCCTTGACGAAGTATACCTATCAGGTTCGAAACCTGGCATCCCTAGACCAAGTGTAGGGGGAGGCCCATACATAAAACCCTGACCTGATGGTGGTTTCGAACGTCCAAAACCAGCAGTTACGGACGGAATTGCCATAGTTGGAATTGGCAAAGTTGGAATAACATCATGCACAGTCGAAATGGTTGGACTGGAGAATATTGGAACATTCACTAACTCAGATGTTACCAAACTTTGTGGAGGCGGATCGACTCCACCACTCGAACTTGCTTCACTACTCATCGCACTAGAACTTGGAGTTTTACTAGGATTAGATCTCTGAGTAGTTTTAACCATAACCTAACTTATCATGAGTTATATGCAAGTAACAAGTTTTTTATTCCACAATATAAAAATAAACACAA
>NW_025721052.1:127500-130000 GCF_020283565.1 Trifolium pratense
AACAACCTTATTGCCAAGCAAAAGCCAGGCAATCCCACCCACGAGGGTGGGAGCTATGCACAAATACGTGCTTACCATGCTATCCATGCCCAATGCAAGCCAAGGCCTGCCCAAGCCAAGAACAGCATGATCATCACCAAGAACAGTTTACCGAGTAGCAACATTGGCACAATTTTCTTGCCACAAGCAAAAGCACGGCAAGCCCATGCATTCCCACGAGAGGGTCACCGAGTCGGGACAGCAACAACCTTATTGCCAAGCAAAAGCCAGGCAATCCCACCCACGAGGGTGGGAGTTATGCACAAATACGTGCTTACCATGCCCAATGCCAGCCAAGGCCTGCCCAAGCCAAGAACAGCATGATCATCACCAATTTCCTCACAAATTCATCCAAATTTCAATTTTTTGATCGAATTCCATCAAGAATGTCCATGAATTTGATTGAAATGATGAAAAGAGCAACGAAATTGCAGGGGAAAACACGTTAAGACGTAGTTTTTGCTTGCCTGCTGTGCCCATAGGCGCGCCCCGTGCCTGCCGAGCCTACCCCCACACCCACCCTCCCCCTATATATGACTGGAAGGCCATTTTCAGTTTTGTAGAAAAAGTGCACTTTTTTCCCTGTATCCATAAGTTTTTAAAAGTGCTTAAAAGTGGACCTAGAAGACGAATTTTTTTTTGAATTTTTTTATGGTTGTTAGGGACATTAAAACAAGCAAAACCACGAAAGAATCGTAATATTCCGATGTCGGATGAATTAATTACGAATTTTTCGGCCGAAACTTCGCAAAGGGCGGATACCACGTAAAAAACAACCTAGAAGTCGAATTTTGACTTCGTTTTTTTTGTGCACACCCCACACAATAAGTATAAGTGGACTGGAAAGTGGCTAAGCGATCCGACGAAGTTTCGATTGAGTTTGATTTTTTGGCCGAAAACTCGAAAAAAGGCGGATTTGACGTAAAACGCCGCCTAGAAGTCGAATTTTGAGACGGTGTCTTGTGTGCACACTCCACACAATATGTATAAGTGGACTGGAAAGTGGCTAAGCATTCCGAGGAATTTTCGATTTATTTTGATTTTTCGGCCGAAACGCCGAAAATAGGCGGATTTGACGTAAAACGCCTCATATAAGTCGAATTTTGGGAAGGTGTCTTGTGTGCACACTGCACACAATATGTATAAGTGGACTGGAAAGTCGCTAAGCATTCCGAGGAAGTTTCGATTTATTTTGATTTTTCGGCCGAAACGCCGAAAATAGGCGGATTTGACGTAAAACGCCTCATATAAGTCGAATTTTGGGAAGGTGTCTTGTGTGCACACTGCACATAATATGTATAAGTGGACTGGAAAGTGGAAAAATATTTTCGGAGCACTTTGATTTTTTGGCCCCCCGCGTGCCTTGCCACGCCCTTGCTTATAGCAAAACGAGACGGGGCCTTGGTCCAACTTGGCATAGGCATGGAATTTGATCTTTATTACTTGGCCACGGTCATGCCACGGTACATGGAGGTTGCTTGACACCCCCGTGTGCATTTCGGAGCACTTTGATTTTTTGGCCCCCCGCGTGCCTTGCCACGCCCTTGCTTATAGCAAAACGAGACGGGGCCTTGGTCCAACTTGGCATAGGCATGGAATTTGATCTTTATTACTTGGCCACGGTCATGCCACGGTACATGGAGGTTGCTTGACACCCCCGTGTGCATTTCGGAGCACTTTGATTTTTTGGCCCCCCGCGTGCCTTGCCACGCCCTTGCTTATAGCAAAACGAGACGGGGCCTTGGTCCAACTTGGCATAGGCATGGAATTTGATCTTTATTACTTGGCCACGGTCATGCCACGGTACATGGAGGTTGCTTGACACCCCCGTGTGCATTTTCGGAGCACTTTGATTTTTTGGCCCCCCGCGTGCCTTGCCACGCCCTTGCTTATAGCAAAACGAGACGGGGCCTTGGTCCAACTTGGCATAGGCATGGAATTTGATCTTTATTACTTGGCCACGGTCATGCCACGGTACATGGAGGTTGCTTGACACCCCCGTGTGCATTTTGGAGCACTTTGATTTTTTGGCCCCCCGCGTGCCTTGCCACGCCCTTGCTTATAGCAAAACGAGACGGGGCCTTGGGGCCTTGGTCCAACTTGGCACCCCCGTAGGAGCACTTTGATTTTTTGGCCCCCCGCGTGCCTTGCCACGCCCTTGCTTATAGCAAAACGAGACGGGGGCCTTGGTCCAACTTGGCCTAGGCATGGAATTTGATCTTTATTACTTGGCCACGGTCATGCCACGGTACATGGAGGTTGCTTGACACCCCCGTGTGCATTTTCGGATCTTTATTACTTGGCCACGGTCATGCCACGGTACATGGAGGTTGCTTGACACCCCCGTGTGCATTTCGGAGCACTTTGATTTTTTGGCCCCCCGCGTGCCTTGCCACGCCCTTGCTTATAGCAAAACGAGACGGGGCCTTGGTCCAACTTGGCATAGGCATGGAATTTGATC
>NW_025721052.1:140000-142500 GCF_020283565.1 Trifolium pratense
GCGCGCCCCCGTGCCTGCCGAGCCTACCCCCACACCCACCCTCCCCCTATATATGACTGGAAGGCCATTTTCAGTTTTGTAGAAAAAGTGCACTTTTTTCCCTGTATCCATAAGTTTTTAAAAGTGCTTAAAAGTGGACCTAGAAGACGAATTTTTTTTTGAATTTTTTTATGGTTGTTAGGGACATTAAAACAAGCAAAACCACGAAAGAATCGTAATATTCCGATGTCGGATGAATTAATTACGAATTTTTCGGCCGAAACTTCGCAAAGGGCGGATACCACGTAAAAAACAACCTAGAAGTCGAATTTTGACTTCGTTTTTTTTTGTGCACACCCCACACAATAAGTATAAGTGGACTGGAAAGTGGCTAAGCGATCCGACGAAGTTTCGATTGAGTTTGATTTTTTGGCCGAAAACTCGAAAAAAAAAAGGCGGATTTGACGTAAAACGCCGCCTAGAAGTCGAATTTTGAGACGGTGTCTTGTGTGCACACTCCACACAATATGTATAAGTGGACTGGAAAGTGGCTAAGCATTCCGAGGAATTTTCGATTTATTTTGATTTTTCGGCCGAAACGCCGAAAATAGGCGGATTTGACGTAAAACGCCTCATATAAGTCGAATTTTGGGAAGGTGTCTTGTGTGCACACTGCACACAATATGTATAAGTGGACTGGAAAGTCGCTAAGCATTCCGAGGAAGTTTCGATTTATTTTGATTTTTCGGCCGAAACGCCGAAAATAGGCGGATTTGACGTAAAACGCCTCATATAAGTCGAATTTTGGGAAGGTGTCTTGTGTGCACACTGCACATAATATGTATAAGTGGACTGGAAAGTGGAAAAATATTTTCGGAGCACTTTGATTTTTTGGCCCCCCGCGTGCCTTGCCACGCCCTTGCTTATAGCAAAACGAGACGGGGCCTTGGTCCAACTTGGCATAGGCATGGAATTTGATCTTTATTACTTGGCCACGGTCATGCCACGGTACATGGAGGTTGCTTGACACCCCCGTGTGCATTTCGGAGCACTTTGATTTTTTTGGCCCCCCGCGTGCCTTGCCACGCCCTTGCTTATAGCAAAACGAGACGGGGCCTTGGTCCAACTTGGCATAGGCATGGAATTTGATCTTTATTACTTGGCCACGGTCATGCCACGGTACATGGAGGTTGCTTGACACCCCCGTGTGCATTTCGGAGCACTTTGATTTTTTGGCCCCCCGCGTGCCTTGCCACGCCCTTGCTTATAGCAAAACGAGACGGGGCCTTGGTCCAACTTGGCATAGGCATGGAATTTGATCTTTATTACTTGGCCACGGTCATGCCACGGTACATGGAGGTTGCTTGACACCCCCGTGTGCATTTCGGAGCACTTTGATTTTTTGGCCCCCGCGTGCCTTGCCACGCCCTTGCTTATAGCAAAACGAGACGGGGCCTTGGTCCAACTTGGCATAGGCATGGAATTTGATCTTTATTACTTGGCCACGGTCATGCCACGGTACATGGAGGTTGCTTGACACCCCCGTGTGCATTTTCGGAGCACTTTGATTTTTTGGCCCCCCGCGTGCCTTGCCACGCCCTTGCTTATAGCAAAACGAGACGGGGCCTTGGTCCAACTTGGCATAGGCATGGAATTTGATCTTTATTACTTGGCCACGGTCATGCCACGGTACATGGAGGTTGCTTGACACCCCCGTGTGCATTTTGGAGCACTTTGATTTTTTGGCCCCCCGCGTGCCTTGCCACGCCCTTGCTTATAGCAAAACGAGATGGGGCCTTGGTCCAACTTGGCATAGGCATGGAATTTGATCTTTATTACTTGGCCACGGTCATGCCACGGTACATGGAGGTTGCTTGACACCCCCGTGTGCATTTCGGAGCACTTTGATTTTTTGGCCCCCCGCGTGCCTTGCCACGCCCTTGCTTATAGCAAAACGAGACGGGGCCTTGGTCCAACTTGGCATAGGCATGGAATTTGATCTTTATTACTTGGCCACGGTCATGCCACGGTACATGGAGGTTGCTTGACACCCCCGTGTGCATTTCGGAGCACTTTGATTTTTTGGCCCCCCGCGTGCCTTGCCACGCCCTTGCTTATAGCAAAACGAGACGGGGCCTTGGTCCAACTTGGCATAGGCATGGAATTTGATCTTTATTACTTGGCCACGGTCATGCCACGGTACATGGAGGTTGCTTGACACCCCCGTGTGCATTTTCGGAGCACTTTGATTTTTTGGCCCCCCGCGTGCCTTGCCACGCCCTTGCTTATAGCAAAACGAGACGGGGCCTTGGTCCAACTTGGCATAGGCATGGAATTTGATCTTTATTACTTGGCCACGGTCATGCCACGGTACATGGAGGTTGCTTGACACCCCCGTGTGCATTTGGAGCACTTTGATTTTTTGGCCCCCCGCGTGCCTTGCCACGCCCTTGCTTATAGCAAAACGAGACGGGGCCCTTGGTCCAACTTGGCATAGGCATGGAATTTGATCTTTATTACT
>NW_025721052.1:152500-155623 GCF_020283565.1 Trifolium pratense
CATTTCGGAGCACTTTGATTTTTTGGCCCCCCGCGTGCCTTGCCACGCCCTTGCTTATAGCAAAACGAGACGGGGCCTTGGTCCAACTTGGCATAGGCATGGAATTTGATCTTTATTACTTGGCCACGGTCATGCCACGGTACATGGAGGTTGCTTGACACCCCCGTGTGCATTTCGGAGCATTTTGATTTTTTGGCCCCCCGCGTGCCTTGCCACGCCCTTGCTTATAGCAAAACGAGACGGGGGCCTTGGTCCAACTTGGCATAGGCCATGGAATTTGATCTTTATTACTTGGCCACGGTCATGCCACGGTACATGGAGGTTGCTTGACACCCCCCGTGTGCATTTTCGGAGCACTTTGATTTTTTGGCCCCCCGCGTGCCTTGCCACGCCCTTGCTTATAGCAAAACGAGACGGGGCCTTGGTCCAACTTGGCATAGGCATGGAATTTGATCTTTATTACTTGGCCACGGTCATGCCACGGTACATGGAGGTTGCTTGACACCCCGTGTGCATTTTGGAGCACTTTGATTTTTTGGCCCCCCGCGTGCCTTGCCACGCCCTTGCTTATAGCAAAACGAGATGGGGCCTTGGGTCCAACTTGGCATAGGGCATGGAATTTGATCTTTATTACTTGGCCACGGTCATGCCACGGTACATGGAGGTTGCTTGACACCCCCGTGTGCATTTCGGAGCACTTTGATTTTTTGGCCCCCCGCGTGCCTTGCCACGCCCTTGCTTATAGCAAAACGAGACGGGGCCTTGGTCCAACTTGGCATAGGCATGGAATTTGATCTTTATTACTTGGCCACGGTCATGCCACGGTACATGGAGGTTGCTTGACACCCCCGTGTGCATTTCGGAGCACTTTGATTTTTTGGCCCCCCGCGTGCCTTTGCCACGCCCCTTGCTTATAGCAAAACGAGACGGGGCCCTTGGTCCAACTTGGCATAGGCATGGAATTTGATCTTTATTACTTGGCCACGGTCATGCCACGGTACATGGAGGTTGCTTGACACCCCCGTGTGCATTTTCGGAGCACTTTGATTTTTTGGCCCCCCGCGTGCCTTGCCACGCCCTTGCTTATAGCAAAACGAGACGGGGCCTTGGTCCAACTTGGCATAGGCATGGAATTTGATCTTTATTACTTGGGCCACGGTCATGCCACGGTACATGGAGGTTGCTTGACACCCCCGTGTGCATTTGGAGCACTTTGATTTTTTGGCCCCCCGCGTGCCTTGCCACGCCCTTGCTTTATAGCAAAACGAGACGGGGCCTTGGTCCAACTTGGCATAGGCATGGAATTTGATCTTTATTACTTGGGCCACGGTCATGCCACGGTACATGGAGGTTGCTTGACACCCCCGTGTGCATTTTCGGAGCACTTTGATTTTTTGGCCCCCCGCGTGCCTTGCCACGCCCTTGCTTATAGCAAAACGAGACGGGGCCTTGGTCCAACTTGGCATAGGCATGGAATTTGATCTTTATTACTTGGCCACGGTCATGCACGGTACATGGAGGTTGCTTGACACCCCCCGTGTGCATTTCGGAGCACTTTGATTTTTTGGCCCCCCGCGTGCCTTGCCACGCCCTTGCTTATAGCAATAACGAGACGGGGTCCTTGGTCCAACTTGGCCTAGGCATGGAATTTGATCTTTATTACTTGGCCACGGTCATGCCACGGTACATGGAGGTTGCTTGACACCCCCGTGTGCATTTTCGGAGCACTTTGATTTTTTGGCCCCCCGCGTGCCTTGCCACGCCCTTGCTTATAGCAAAACGAGACGGGGCCTTGGTCCAACTTGGCATAGGCATGGAATTTGATCTTTATTACTTGGCCACGGTCATGCCACGGTACATGGAGGTTGCTTGACACCCCCGTGTGCATTTTCGGAGCACTTTGATTTTTTGGCCCCCCGCGTGCCTTGCCACGCCCTTGCTTATAGCAAAACGAGACGGGGGCCTTGGTCCCAACTTGGCATAGGCATGAATTTGATCTTTATTACTTGGCCACGGTCATGCCACGGTACATGGAGGTTGCTTGACACCCCGTGTGCATTTTGGAGCACTTTGATTTTTTGGCCCCCCGCGTGCCCTTGCCACGCCCTTGCTTATAGCAAAACGAGACGGGGCCCTTGGTCCAACTTGGCCTAGGCATGGAATTTGATCTTTATTACTTGGCCACGGTCATGCCACGGTACATGGAGGTTGCTTGACACCCCCGTGTGCATTTTCGGAGCACTTTGATTTTTTGGCCCCCCGCGTGCCTTGCCACGCCCTTGCTTATAGCAAAACGAGACGGGGCCTCTGGTCCAACTTGGCATAGGCATGGAATTTGATCTTTATTACTTGGCCACGGTCATGCCACGGTACATGGAGGTTGCTTGACACCCCCGTGTGCATTTCGGAGCACTTTGATTTTTTGGCCCCCCGCGTGCCTTGCCACGCCCTTGCTTATAGCAAAACGAGACGGGGGCCTTGGTCCAACTTGGCATAGGCATGGAATTTGATCTTTATTACTTGGCCACGGTCATGCCACGGTACATGGAGGTTGCTTGACACCCCCGGTGCATTTCGGAGCACTTTGATTTTTTGGCCCCCCGCGTGCCTTGCCACGCCCTTGCTTATAGCAAAACGAGACGGGGTCTTGGTCCAACTTGGCCTTGGCATGAAATTTATCGTCCTTAATTGCACACGCCCTTCGCACGTGGAATTTTTATGGCCGTGAGAGGACGAATACAAGTGCCTGGCAAGTACCAATTGGTTGAACTGCTGGACTTGCATAAACTTGGCCATAAATTTTTTTGCGTTTCAAACCCTTAGACTTGCGTGTGTGATAGGCTACGTTTGGGTGGGGAGGGACGAATCGAAGCGACAAGGGCTGAATCTCAGTGGATCGTGGCAGCAAGGCCACTCTGCCACTTACAATACCCCGTCGCGTATTTAAGTCGTCTGCAAAGGATTCTACCCGCCGCTCAATAGGAATTGCGTTTCAAGGTGTCACGTAAGGCTCATCCGCCTTACGAGGTCCACCAACGGCACGTGCCTCTGGGGGGCCAAGGCCCCCTACTGCTGGTCGGCAAGCGAACGACGGGCACACGCATCGCTTCTAGCCCGGATTCT
>NW_025721053.1:2500-5000 GCF_020283565.1 Trifolium pratense
ATTCCCACGAGAGGGTCACCGAGTCGGGACAGCAACAACCTTATTGCCAAGCAAAAGCCAGGCAATCCCACCCACGAGGGTGGGAGTTATGCACAAATACGTGCTTACCATGCCCAATGCCAGCCAAGGCCTGCCCAAGCCAAGAACAGCATGATCATCACCAATTTCCTCACAAATTCATCCAAATTTCAATTTTTTGATCGAATTCCATCAAGAATGTCCATGAATTTGATTGAAATGATGAAAAGAGCAACGAAATTGCAGGGGAAAACACGTTAAGACGTAGTTTTTGCTTGCCTGCTGTGCCCATAGGCGCGCCCCGTGCCTGCCGAGCCTACCCCCACACCCACCCTCCCCCTATATATGACTGGAAGGCCATTTTCAGTTTTGTAGAAAAAGTGCACTTTTTTCCCTGTATCCATAAGTTTTTAAAAGTGCTTAAAAGTGGACCTAGAAGACGAATTTTTTTTTGAATTTTTTTATGGTTGTTAGGGACATTAAAACAAGCAAAACCACGAAAGAATCGTAATATTCCGATGTCGGATGAATTAATTACGAATTTTTCGGCCGAAACTTCGCAAAGGGCGGATACCACGTAAAAAACAACCTAGAAGTCGAATTTTGACTTCGTTTTTTTTTGTGCACACCCCACACAATAAGTATAAGTGGACTGGAAAGTGGCTAAGCGATCCGACGAAGTTTCGATTGAGTTTGATTTTTTGGCCGAAAACTCGAAAAAAGGCGGATTTGACGTAAAACGCCGCCTAGAAGTCGAATTTTGAGACGGTGTCTTGTGTGCACACTCCACACAATATGTATAAGTGGACTGGAAAGTGGCTAAGCATTCCGAGGAATTTTCGATTTATTTTGATTTTTCGGCCGAAACGCCGAAAATAGGCGGATTTGACGTAAAACGCCTCATATAAGTCGAATTTTGGGAAGGTGTCTTGTGTGCACACTGCACACAATATGTATAAGTGGACTGGAAAGTCGCTAAGCATTCCGAGGAAGTTTCGATTTATTTTGATTTTTCGGCCGAAACGCCGAAAATAGGCGGATTTGACGTAAAACGCCTCATATAAGTCGAATTTTGGGAAGGTGTCTTGTGTGCACACTGCACATAATATGTATAAGTGGACTGGAAAGTGGAAAAATATTTTCGGAGCACTTTGATTTTTTGGCCCCCCGCGTGCCTTGCCACGCCCTTGCTTATAGCAAAACGAGACGGGGCCTTGGTCCAACTTGGCATAGGCATGGAATTTGATCTTTATTACTTGGCCACGGTCATGCCACGGTACATGGAGGTTGCTTGACACCCCCGTGTGCATTTCGGAGCACTTTGATTTTTTGGCCCCCCGCGTGCCTTGCCACGCCCTTGCTTATAGCAAAACGAGACGGGGCCTTGGTCCAACTTGGCATAGGCATGGAATTTGATCTTTATTACTTGGCCACGGTCATGCCACGGTACATGGAGGTTGCTTGACACCCCCGTGTGCATTTCGGAGCACTTTGATTTTTTGGCCCCCCGCGTGCCTTGCCACGCCCTTGCTTATAGCAAAACGAGACGGGGCCTTGGTCCAACTTGGCATAGGCATGGAATTTGATCTTTATTACTTGGCCACGGTCATGCCACGGTACATGGAGGTTGCTTGACACCCCCGTGTGCATTTTCGGAGCACTTTGATTTTTTGGCCCCCCGCGTGCCTTGCCACGCCCTTGCTTATAGCAAAACGAGACGGGGCCTTGGTCCAACTTGGCCTAGGCATGGAATTTGATCTTTATTACTTGGCCACGGTCATGCCACGGTACATGGAGGTTGCTTGACACCCCCGTGTGCATTTTCGGAGCACTTTGATTTTTTGGCCCCCCGCGTGCCTTGCCACGCCCTTGCTTATAGCAAAACGAGACGGGGCCTTGGTCCAACTTGGCCTAGGCATGGAATTTGATCTTTATTACTTGGCCACGGTCATGCCACGGTACATGGAGGTTGCTTGACACCCCCGTGTGCATTTCGGAGCACTTTGATTTTTTGGCCCCCCGCGTGCCTTGCCACGCCCTTGCTTATAGCAAAACGAGACGGGGCCTTGGTCCAACTTGGCATAGGCATGGAATTTGATCTTTATTACTTGGCCACGGTCATGCCACGGTACATGGAGGTTGCTTGACACCCCCGTGTGCATTTCGGAGCACTTTGATTTTTTGGCCCCCCGCGTGCCTTGCCACGCCCTTGCTTATAGCAAAACGAGACGGGGCCTTGGTCCAACTTGGCATAGGCATGGAATTTGATCTTTATTACTTGGCCACGGTCATGCCACGGTACATGGAGGTTGCTTGACACCCCCGTGTGCATTTCGGAGCACTTTGATTTTTTGGCCCCCCGCGTGCCTTGCCACGCCCTTGCTTATAGCAAAACGAGACGGGGCCTTGGTCCAACTTGGCATAGGCATGGAATTTGATCTTTATTACTTGGCCACGGTCATGCCACGGTACATGGAGGTTG
>NW_025721053.1:15000-17500 GCF_020283565.1 Trifolium pratense
TTATTGCCAAGCAAAAGCCAGGCAATCCCACCCACGAGGGTGGGAGTTATGCACAAATACGTGCTTACCATGCCCAATGCCAGCCAAGGCCTGCCCAAGCCAAGAACAGCATGATCATCACCAATTTCCTCACAAATTCATCCAAATTTCAATTTTTTGATCGAATTCCATCAAGAATGTCCATGAATTTGATTGAAATGATGAAAAGAGCAACGAAATTGCAGGGGAAAACACGTTAAGACGTAGTTTTTGCTTGCCTGCTGTGCCCATAGGCGCGCCCCGTGCCTGCCGAGCCTACCCCCACACCCACCCTCCCCCTATATATGACTGGAAGGCCATTTTCAGTTTTGTAGAAAAAGTGCACTTTTTTCCCTGTATCCATAAGTTTTTAAAAGTGCTTAAAAGTGGACCTAGAAGACGAATTTTTTTTTGAATTTTTTTATGGTTGTTAGGGACATTAAAACAAGCAAAACCACGAAAGAATCGTAATATTCCGATGTCGGATGAATTAATTACGAATTTTTCGGCCGAAACTTCGCAAAGGGCGGATACCACGTAAAAAACAACCTAGAAGTCGAATTTTGACTTCGTTTTTTTTGTGCACACCCCACACAATAAGTATAAGTGGACTGGAAAGTGGCTAAGCGATCCGACGAAGTTTCGATTGAGTTTGATTTTTTGGCCGAAAACTCGAAAAAAAGGCGGATTTGACGTAAAACGCCGCCTAGAAGTCGAATTTTGAGACGGTGTCTTGTGTGCACACTCCACACAATATGTATAAGTGGACTGGAAAGTGGCTAAGCATTCCGAGGAATTTTCGATTTATTTTGATTTTTCGGCCGAAACGCCGAAAATAGGCGGATTTGACGTAAAACGCCTCATATAAGTCGAATTTTGGGAAGGTGTCTTGTGTGCACACTGCACACAATATGTATAAGTGGACTGGAAAGTCGCTAAGCATTCCGAGGAAGTTTCGATTTATTTTGATTTTTCGGCCGAAACGCCGAAAATAGGCGGATTTGACGTAAAACGCCTCATATAAGTCGAATTTTGGGAAGGTGTCTTGTGTGCACACTGCACATAATATGTATAAGTGGACTGGAAAGTGGAAAAATATTTTCGGAGCACTTTGATTTTTTGGCCCCCCGCGTGCCTTGCCACGCCCTTGCTTATAGCAAAACGAGACGGGGCCTTGGTCCAACTTGGCATAGGCATGGAATTTGATCTTTATTACTTGGCCACGGTCATGCCACGGTACATGGAGGTTGCTTGACACCCCCGTGTGCATTTCGGAGCACTTTGATTTTTTGGCCCCCCGCGTGCCTTGCCACGCCCTTGCTTATTGCAAAACGAGACGGGGCCTTGGTCCAACTTGGCCTAGGCATGGAATTTGATCTTTATTACTTGGCCACGGTCATGCCACGGTACATGGAGGTTGCTTGACACCCCCGTGTGCATTTTCGGAGCACTTTGATTTTTTGGCCCCCCGCGTGCCTTGCCACGCCCTTGCTTATAGCAAAACGAGACGGGGCCTTGGTCCAACTTGGCATAGGCATGGAATTTGATCTTTATTACTTGGCCACGGTCATGCCACGGTACATGGAGGTTGCTTGACACCCCCGTGTGCATTTCGGAGCACTTTGATTTTTTGGCCCCCCGCGTGCCTTGCCACGCCCTTGCTTATAGCAAAACGAGACGGGGCCTTGGTCCAACTTGGCATAGGCATGGAATTTGATCTTTATTACTTGGCCACGGTCATGCCACGGTACATGGAGGTTGCTTGACACCCCCGTGTGCATTTTCGGAGCACTTTGATTTTTTGGCCCCCCGCGTGCCTTGCCACGCCCTTGCTTATAGCAAAACGAGACGGGGCCTTGGTCCAACTTGGCCTAGGCATGGAATTTGATCTTTATTACTTGGCCACGGTCATGCCACGGTACATGGAGGTTGCTTGACACCCCCGTGTGCATTTTCGGAGCACTTTGATTTTTTGGCCCCCCGCGTGCCTTGCCACGCCCTTGCTTATAGCAAAACGAGACGGGGCCTTGGTCCAACTTGGCCTAGGCATGGAATTTGATCTTTATTACTTGGCCACGGTCATGCCACGGTACATGGAGGTTGCTTGACACCCCCGTGTGCATTTCGGAGCACTTTGATTTTTTGGCCCCCCGCGTGCCTTGCCACGCCCTTGCTTATAGCAAAACGAGACGGGGCCTTGGTCCAACTTGGCATAGGCATGGAATTTGATCTTTATTACTTGGCCACGGTCATGCCACGGTACATGGAGGTTGCTTGACACCCCCGTGTGCATTTCGGAGCACTTTGATTTTTTGGCCCCCCGCGTGCCTTGCCACGCCCTTGCTTATAGCAAAACGAGACGGGGCCTTGGTCCAACTTGGCATAGGCATGGAATTTGATCTTTATTACTTGGCCACGGTCATGCCACGGTACATGGAGGTTGCTTGACACCCCCGTGTGCATTTTCGGAGCACTTTGATTT
>NW_025721053.1:57500-60000 GCF_020283565.1 Trifolium pratense
GTCGGATGAATTAATTACGAATTTTTCGGCCGAAACTTCGCAAAAGGCGGATACCACGTAAAAAACAACCTAGAAGTCGAATTTTGACTTCGTTTTTTTTGTGCACACCCCACACAATAAGTATAAGTGGACTGGAAAGTGGCTAAGCGATCCGACGAAGTTTCGATTGAGTTTGATTTTTTGGCCGAAAACTCGAAAAAAGGCGGATTTGACGTAAAACGCCGCCTAGAAGTCGAATTTTGAGACGGTGTCTTGTGTGCACACTCCACACAATATGTATAAGTGGACTGGAAAGTGGCTAAGCATTCCGAGGAAGTTTCGATTTATTTTGATTTTTCGGCCGAAACGCCGAAAATAGGCGGGATTTTGCAGCCAAGTGAACTACAAATCAAGGATCAAATTTTGTTGCCCCAAATTGAAGGCTTGTTAAGAACCTTATTATACAGTATACTCCCACACAAGATATTGGTAGCATGTCGTATACCTCGTTCGGACGCGTTTGCGCGATTGCGCGTTGCGCGATAAAGCGATTAAGCGACTAAGCGACATAAGCGCATCAAGCGCTTCAAGCGCGAGATACGCGGATACGCGGGCGGGCGGTCGGTCGCGCGCGTGGGGATTTTTAATAAAAATCCCTATTAAAATTCCCATCATTTACCGAGTAGCAACATTGGCACAATTTTCTTGCCACAAGCAAAAGCACGGCAAGCCCATGCATTCCCACGAGAGGGTCACCGAGTCGGGACAGCAACAACCTTATTGCCAAGCAAAAGCCAGGCAATCCCACCCACGAGGGTGGGAGTTATGCACAAATACGTGCTTACCATGCCCAATGCCAGCCAAGGCCTGCCCAAGCCAAGAACAGCATGATCATCACCAATTTCCTCACAAATTCATCCAAATTTCAATTTTTTGATCGAATTCCATCAAGAATGTCCATGAATTTGATTGAAATGATGAAAAGAGCAACGAAATTGCAGGGGAAAACACGTTAAGACGTAGTTTTTGCTTGCCTGCTGTGCCCATAGGCGCGCCCCGTGCCTGCCGAGCCTACCCCCACACCCACCCTCCCCCTATATATGACTGGAAGGCCATTTTCAGTTTTGTAGAAAAAGTGCACTTTTTTCCCTGTATCCATAAGTTTTTAAAAGTGCTTAAAAGTGGACCTAGAAGACGAATTTTTTTTTGAATTTTTTTATGGTTGTTAGGGACATTAAAACAAGCAAAACCACGAAAGAATCGTAATATTCCGATGTCGGATGAATTAATTACGAATTTTTCGGCCGAAACTTCGCAAAGGGCGGATACCACGTAAAAAACAACCTAGAAGTCGAATTTTGACTTCGTTTTTTTTGTGCACACCCCACACAATAAGTATAAGTGGACTGGAAAGTGGCTAAGCGATCCGACGAAGTTTCGATTGAGTTTGATTTTTTGGCCGAAAACTCGAAAAAAGGCGGATTTGACGTAAAACGCCGCCTAGAAGTCGAATTTTGAGACGGTGTCTTGTGTACACACTCCACACAATATGTATAAGTGGACTGGAAAGTGGCTAAGCATTCCGAGGAATTTTCGATTTATTTTGATTTTTCGGCCGAAACGCCGAAAATAGGCGGATTTGACGTAAAACGCCTCATATAAGTCGAATTTTGGGAAGGTGTCTTGTGTGCACACTGCACACAATATGTATAAGTGGACTGGAAAGTCGCTAAGCATTCCGAGGAAGTTTCGATTTATTTTGATTTTTCGGCCGAAACGCCGAAAATAGGCGGATTTGACGTAAAACGCCTCATATAAGTCGAATTTTGGGAAGGTGTCTTGTGTGCACACTGCACATAATATGTATAAGTGGACTGGAAAGTGGAAAAATATTTTCGGAGCACTTTGATTTTTTGGCCCCCCGCGTGCCTTGCCACGCCCTTGCTTATAGCAAAACGAGACGGGGCCTTGGTCCAACTTGGCATAGGCATGGAATTTGATCTTTATTACTTGGCCACGGTCATGCCACGGTACATGGAGGTTGCTTGACACCCCCGTGTGCATTTCGGAGCACTTTGATTTTTTGGCCCCCCGCGTGCCTTGCCACGCCCTTGCTTATAGCAAAACGAGACGGGGCCTTGGTCCAACTTGGCATAGGCATGGAATTTGATCTTTATTACTTGGCCACGGTCATGCCACGGTACATGGAGGTTGCTTGACACCCCCGTGTGCATTTCGGAGCACTTTGATTTTTTGGCCCCCCGCGTGCCTTGCCACGCCCTTGCTTATAGCAAAACGAGACGGGGCCTTGGTCCAACTTGGCATAGGCATGGAATTTGATCTTTATTACTTGGCCACGGTCATGCCACGGTACATGGAGGTTGCTTGACACCCCCGTGTGCATTTTCGGAGCACTTTGATTTTTTGGCCCCCCGCGTGCCTTGCCACGCCCTTGCTTATAGCAAAACGAGACGGGGCCTTGGTCCAACTTGGCATAGGCATGGAATTTGATCTTTATTAC
>NW_025721053.1:80000-82500 GCF_020283565.1 Trifolium pratense
GCCTAGAAGTCGAATTTTGAGACGGTGTCTTGTGTGCACACTCCACACAATATGTATAAGTGGACTGGAAAGTGGCTAAGCATTCCGAGGAATTTTCGATTTATTTTGATTTTTCGGCCGAAACGCCGAAAATAGGCGGATTTGACGTAAAACGCCTCATATAAGTCGAATTTTGGGAAGGTGTCTTGTGTGCACACTGCACACAATATGTATAAGTGGACTGGAAAGTCGCTAAGCATTCCGAGGAAGTTTCGATTTATTTTGATTTTTCGGCCGAAACGCCGAAAATAGGCGGATTTGACGTAAAACGCCTCATATAAGTCGAATTTTGGGAAGGTGTCTTGTGTGCACACTGCACATAATATGTATAAGTGGACTGGAAAGTGGAAAAATATTTTCGGAGCACTTTGATTTTTTGGCCCCCCGCGTGCCTTGCCACGCCCTTGCTTATAGCAAAACGAGACGGGGCCTTGGTCCAACTTGGCATAGGCATGGAATTTGATCTTTATTACTTGGCCACGGTCATGCCACGGTACATGGAGGTTGCTTGACACCCCCGTGTGCATTTCGGAGCACTTTGATTTTTTGGCCCCCCGCGTGCCTTGCCACGCCCTTGCTTATAGCAAAACGAGACGGGGCCTTGGTCCAACTTGGCATAGGCATGGAATTTGATCTTTATTACTTGGCCACGGTCATGCCACGGTACATGGAGGTTGCTTGACACCCCCGTGTGCATTTCGGAGCACTTTGATTTTTTGGCCCCCCGCGTGCCTTGCCACGCCCTTGCTTATAGCAAAACGAGACGGGGCCTTGGTCCAACTTGGCATAGGCATGGAATTTGATCTTTATTACTTGGCCACGGTCATGCCACGGTACATGGAGGTTGCTTGACACCCCCGTGTGCATTTTCGGAGCACTTTGATTTTTTGGCCCCCCGCGTGCCTTGCCACGCCCTTGCTTATAGCAAAACGAGACGGGGCCTTGGTCCAACTTGGCCTAGGCATGGAATTTGATCTTTATTACTTGGCCACGGTCATGCCACGGTACATGGAGGTTGCTTGACACCCCCGTGTGCATTTTCGGAGCACTTTGATTTTTTGGCCCCCCGCGTGCCTTGCCACGCCCTTGCTTATAGCAAAACGAGACGGGGCCTTGGTCCAACTTGGCCTAGGCATGGAATTTGATCTTTATTACTTGGCCACGGTCATGCCACGGTACATGGAGGTTGCTTGACACCCCCGTGTGCATTTCGGAGCACTTTGATTTTTTGGCCCCCCGCGTGCCTTGCCACGCCCTTGCTTATAGCAAAACGAGACGGGGCCTTGGTCCAACTTGGCATAGGCATGGAATTTGATCTTTATTACTTGGCCACGGTCATGCCACGGTACATGGAGGTTGCTTGACACCCCCGTGTGCATTTCGGAGCACTTTGATTTTTTGGCCCCCCGCGTGCCTTGCCACGCCCTTGCTTATAGCAAAACGAGACGGGGCCTTGGTCCAACTTGGCATAGGCATGGAATTTGATCTTTATTACTTGGCCACGGTCATGCCACGGTACATGGAGGTTGCTTGACACCCCCGTGTGCATTTTCGGAGCACTTTGATTTTTTGGCCCCCCGCGTGCCTTGCCACGCCCTTGCTTATAGCAAAACGAGACGGGGCCTTGGTCCAACTTGGCATAGGCATGGAATTTGATCTTTATTACTTGGCCACGGTCATGCCACGGTACATGGAGGTTGCTTGACACCCCCGTGTGCATTTCGGAGCACTTTGATTTTTTGGCCCCCCGCGTGCCTTGCCACGCCCTTGCTTATAGCAAAACGAGACGGGGCCTTGGTCCAACTTGGCATAGGCATGGAATTTGATCTTTATTACTTGGCCACGGTCATGCCACGGTACATGGAGGTTGCTTGACACCCCCGTGTGCATTTTCGGAGCACTTTGATTTTTTGGCCCCCCGCGTGCCTTGCCACGCCCTTGCTTATAGCAAAACGAGACGTGGCCCCCCGCGTGCCTTGCCACGCCCTTGCTTATAGCAAAACGAGACGGGGCCTTGGTCCAACTTGGCATAGGCATGGAATTTGATCTTTATTACTTGGCCACGGTCATGCCACGGCATGGAGGTTGCTTGACACCCCCGTGTGCATTTCGGAGCACTTTGATTTTTTGGCCCCCCGCGTGCCTTGCCACGCCCTTGCTTATAGCAAAACGAGACGGGGCCTTGGTCCAACTTGGCATAGGCATGGAATTTGATCTTTATTACTTGGCCACGGTCATGCCACGGTACATGGAGGTTGCTTGACACCCCCGTGTGCATTTTCGGAGCACTTTGATTTTTTGGCCCCCCGCGTGCCTTGCCACGCCCTTGCTTATAGCAAAACGAGACGGGGCCTTGGTCCAACTTGGCATAGGCATGGAATTTGATCTTTATTACTTGGCCACGGTCATGCCACGGTACATGGAGGTTGCTTGACACCCCCGTGTGCATTTCGGAGCACTT
>NW_025721053.1:102500-105000 GCF_020283565.1 Trifolium pratense
AAGTTTCGATTTATTTTGATTTTTCGGCCGAAACGCCGAAAATAGGCGGGATTTTGCAGCCAAGTGAACTACAAATCAAGGATCAAATTTTGTTGCCCCAAATTGAAGGCTTGTTAAGAACCTTATTATACAGTATACTCCCACACAAGATATTGGTAGCATGTCGTATACCTCGTTCGGACGCGTTTGCGCGATTGCGCGTTGCGCGATTAAGCGATTAAGCGACTAAGCGACATAAGCGCATCAAGCGCTTCAAGCGCGAGATACGCGGATACGCGGGCGGGCGGTCGGTCGCGCGCGTGGGGATTTTTAATAAAAATCCCTATTAAAATTCCCATCATTTACCGAGTAGCAACATTGGCACAATTTTCTTGCCACAAGCAAAAGCACGGCAAGCCCATGCATTCCCACGAGAGGGTCACCGAGTCGGGACAGCAACAACCTTATTGCCAAGCAAAAGCCAGGCAATCCCACCCACGAGGGTGGGAGTTATGCACAAATACGTGCTTACCATGCCCAATGCCAGCCAAGGCCTGCCCAAGCCAAGAACAGCATGATCATCACCAATTTCCTCACAAATTCATCCAAATTTCAATTTTTTGATCGAATTCCATCAAGAATGTCCATGAATTTGATTGAAATGATGAAAAGAGCAACGAAATTGCAGGGGAAAACACGTTAAGACGTAGTTTTTGCTTGCCTGCTGTGCCCATAGGCGCGCCCCGTGCCTGCCGAGCCTACCCCCACACCCACCCTCCCCCTATATATGACTGGAAGGCCATTTTCAGTTTTGTAGAAAAAGTGCACTTTTTTCCCTGTATCCATAAGTTTTTAAAAGTGCTTAAAAGTGGACCTAGAAGACGAATTTTTTTTTGAATTTTTTTATGGTTGTTAGGGACATTAAAACAAGCAAAACCACGAAAGAATCGTAATATTCCGATGTCGGATGAATTAATTACGAATTTTTCGGCCGAAACTTCGCAAAGGGCGGATACCACGTAAAAAACAACCTAGAAGTCGAATTTTGACTTCGTTTTTTTTGTGCACACCCCACACAATAAGTATAAGTGGACTGGAAAGTGGCTAAGCGATCCGACGAAGTTTCGATTGAGTTTGATTTTTTGGCCGAAAACTCGAAAAAAGGCGGATTTGACGTAAAACGCCGCCTAGAAGTCGAATTTTGAGACGGTGTCTTGTGTACACACTCCACACAATATGTATAAGTGGACTGGAAAGTGGCTAAGCATTCCGAGGAATTTTCGATTTATTTTGATTTTTCGGCCGAAACGCCGAAAATAGGCGGATTTGACGTAAAACGCCTCATATAAGTCGAATTTTGGGAAGGTGTCTTGTGTGCACACTGCACACAATATGTATAAGTGGACTGGAAAGTCGCTAAGCATTCCGAGGAAGTTTCGATTTATTTTGATTTTTCGGCCGAAACGCCGAAAATAGGCGGATTTGACGTAAAACGCCTCATATAAGTCGAATTTTGGGAAGGTGTCTTGTGTGCACACTGCACATAATATGTATAAGTGGACTGGAAAGTGGAAAAATATTTTCGGAGCACTTTGATTTTTTGGCCCCCCGCGTGCCTTGCCACGCCCTTGCTTATAGCAAAACGAGACGGGGCCTTGGTCCAACTTGGCATAGGCATGGAATTTGATCTTTATTACTTGGCCACGGTCATGCCACGGTACATGGAGGTTGCTTGACACCCCCGTGTGCATTTCGGAGCACTTTGATTTTTTGGCCCCCCGCGTGCCTTGCCACGCCCTTGCTTATAGCAAAACGAGACGGGGCCTTGGTCCAACTTGGCCTAGGCATGGAATTTGATCTTTATTACTTGGCCACGGTCATGCCACGGTACATGGAGGTTGCTTGACACCCCCGTGTGCATTTCGGAGCACTTTGATTTTTTGGCCCCCCGCGTGCCTTGCCACGCCCTTGCTTATAGCAAAACGAGACGGGGCCTTGGTCCAACTTGGCATAGGCATGGAATTTGATCTTTATTACTTGGCCACGGTCATGCCACGGTACATGGAGGTTGCTTGACACCCCCGTGTGCATTTTCGGAGCACTTTGATTTTTTGGCCCCCCGCGTGCCTTGCCACGCCCTTGCTTATAGCAAAACGAGACGGGGCCTTGGTCCAACTTGGCATAGGCATGGAATTTGATCTTTATTACTTGGCCACGGTCATGCCACGGTACATGGAGGTTGCTTGACACCCCCGTGTGCATTTCGGAGCACTTTGATTTTTTGGCCCCCCGCGTGCCTTGCCACGCCCTTGCTTATAGCAAAACGAGACGGGGCCTTGGTCCAACTTGGCCTAGGCATGGAATTTGATCTTTATTACTTGGCCACGGTCATGCCACGGTACATGGAGGTTGCTTGACACCCCCGTGTGCATTTTCGGAGCACTTTGATTTTTTGGCCCCCCGCGTGCCTTGCCACGCCCTTGCTTATAGCAAAACGAGACGGGGCCTTGGTCCAACTTGG
>NW_025721053.1:130000-132500 GCF_020283565.1 Trifolium pratense
TTGTAGAAAAAGTGCACTTTTTTCCCTGTATCCATAAGTTTTTAAAAGTGCTTAAAAGTGGACCTAGAAGACGAATTTTTTTTTGAATTTTTTTATGGTTGTTAGGGACATTAAAACAAGCAAAACCACGAAAGAATCGTAATATTCCGATGTCGGATGAATTAATTACGAATTTTTCGGCCGAAACTTCGCAAAGGGCGGATACCACGTAAAAAACAACCTAGAAGTCGAATTTTGACTTCGTTTTTTTTGTGCACACCCCACACAATAAGTATAAGTGGACTGGAAAGTGGCTAAGCGATCCGACGAAGTTTCGATTGAGTTTGATTTTTTGGCCGAAAACTCGAAAAAAGGCGGATTTGACGTAAAACGCCGCCTAGAAGTCGAATTTTGAGACGGTGTCTTGTGTGCACACTCCACACAATATGTATAAGTGGACTGGAAAGTGGCTAAGCATTCCGAGGAATTTTCGATTTATTTTGATTTTTCGGCCGAAACGCCGAAAATAGGCGGATTTGACGTAAAACGCCTCATATAAGTCGAATTTTGGGAAGGTGTCTTGTGTGCACACTGCACACAATATGTATAAGTGGACTGGAAAGTCGCTAAGCATTCCGAGGAAGTTTCGATTTATTTTGATTTTTCGGCCGAAACGCCGAAAATAGGCGGATTTGACGTAAAACGCCTCATATAAGTCGAATTTTGGGAAGGTGTCTTGTGTGCACACTGCACATAATATGTATAAGTGGACTGGAAAGTGGAAAAATATTTTCGGAGCACTTTGATTTTTTGGCCCCCCGCGTGCCTTGCCACGCCCTTGCTTATAGCAAAACGAGACGGGGCCTTGGTCCAACTTGGCATAGGCATGGAATTTGATCTTTATTACTTGGCCACGGTCATGCCACGGTACATGGAGGTTGCTTGACACCCCCGTGTGCATTTCGGAGCACTTTGATTTTTTGGCCCCCCGCGTGCCTTGCCACGCCCTTGCTTATAGCAAAACGAGACGGGGCCTTGGTCCAACTTGGCATAGGCATGGAATTTGATCTTTATTACTTGGCCACGGTCATGCCACGGTACATGGAGGTTGCTTGACACCCCCGTGTGCATTTCAGAGCACTTTGATTTTTTGGCCCCCCGCGTGCCTTGCCACGCCCTTGCTTATAGCAAAACGAGACGGGGCCTTGGTCCAACTTGGCATAGGCATGGAATTTGATCTTTATTACTTGGCCACGGTCATGCCACGGTACATGGAGGTTGCTTGACACCCCCGTGTGCATTTTCGGAGCACTTTGATTTTTTGGCCCCCCGCGTGCCTTGCCACGCCCTTGCTTATAGCAAAACGAGACGGGGCCTTGGTCCAACTTGGCCTAGGCATGGAATTTGATCTTTATTACTTGGCCACGGTCATGCCACGGTACATGGAGGTTGCTTGACACCCCCGTGTGCATTTTCGGAGCACTTTGATTTTTTGGCCCCCCGCGTGCCTTGCCACGCCCTTGCTTATAGCAAAACGAGACGGGGCCTTGGTCCAACTTGGCCTAGGCATGGAATTTGATCTTTATTACTTGGCCACGGTCATGCCACGGTACATGGAGGTTGCTTGACACCCCCGTGTGCATTTCGGAGCACTTTGATTTTTTGGCCCCCCGCGTGCCTTGCCACGCCCTTGCTTATAGCAAAACGAGACGGGGCCTTGGTCCAACTTGGCATAGGCATGGAATTTGATCTTTATTACTTGGCCACGGTCATGCCACGGTACATGGAGGTTGCTTGACACCCCCGTGTGCATTTCGGAGCACTTTGATTTTTTGGCCCCCCGCGTGCCTTGCCACGCCCTTGCTTATAGCAAAACGAGACGGGGCCTTGGTCCAACTTGGCATAGGCATGGAATTTGATCTTTATTACTTGGCCACGGTCATGCCACGGTACATGGAGGTTGCTTGACACCCCCGTGTGCATTTTCGGAGCACTTTGATTTTTTGGCCCCCCGCGTGCCTTGCCACGCCCTTGCTTATAGCAAAACGAGACGGGGCCTTGGTCCAACTTGGCATAGGCATGGAATTTGATCTTTATTACTTGGCCACGGTCATGCCACGGTACATGGAGGTTGCTTGACACCCCCGTGTGCATTTCGGAGCACTTTGATTTTTTGGCCCCCCGCGTGCCTTGCCACGCCCTTGCTTATAGCAAAACGAGACGGGGCCTTGGTCCAACTTGGCCTAGGCATGGAATTTGATCTTTATTACTTGGCCACGGTCATGCCACGGTACATGGAGGTTGCTTGACACCCCCGTGTGCATTTCGGAGCACTTTGATTTTTTGGCCCCCC
Organism: Trifolium pratense; assembly: GCF_020283565.1. Taxonomy (NCBI): domain Eukaryota; kingdom Viridiplantae; phylum Streptophyta; class Magnoliopsida; order Fabales; family Fabaceae; genus Trifolium; species Trifolium pratense. Next base: position 132,333 of record NW_025721053.1, read on the forward strand.
GCGTGCCTTGCCACGCCCTTGCTTATAGCAAAACGAGACGGGGCCTTGGTCCAACTTGGCATAGGCATGGAATTTGATCTTTATTACTTGGCCACGGTCATGCCACGGTACATGGAGGTTGCTTGACACCCCCGTGTGCATTTTCGGAGCACTTTGATTTTTTGGCCC